>NW_020291644.1:258371-551468 GCF_003184785.1 Aspergillus japonicus CBS 114.51 | reverse complement strand
TTGTGAAGATGACGGCCCAGCCGATGCACACACATGCCCCGAGGAAGAGGAGGGGGTGGGACTTTAACAAGCAGGGATCATCTTGGCAGCTGGTTGATGTACTCGAGTTGGTATGGGTGGCGGTTATCAGCTGGTGTCAGCGTCGATTAGGTTCTGAGAGGGGCAAGTCAGTCGACCGGCGATCAATACGAAGGAAGAGAACAGGAGAATACAACCTGTGGATGTAGCAGTATACTTTGATCAGTACCTAGGTAAATATTGTGCCTGGTACTGTACTACTCAGAGCCTCTCGCAAAGGTAAATGAGAGACTGACAATCGAACAATAATGAAAGACTGGGTGTGAAGGTTCGAACGAACAAGAATGAGAACGGAAATGCACGAGAAGGAGAATCTATTGTGTTGGGAAGAAGGGGAGGGGGGTAAGTACTTAGGTTTTAATCTATTCTAGACCCCATTTTGCCCTCTTCCCTCTTCCTTTTTCCCTTTTCCCTTTTCCCTCCCGAACGCAGGCTGCATTCATTCCAAGCGGCAAACCAAACCAGTTTAACCGCCAGGGTTGCATTGAAGCGTCAATTTCGGTGCAGTGCAGTCCAGTGGGGGATGCATGGATCGGCGGCAAGGAACCTTCAACCACCAGACTTGCTGGAGATGATCATCATGGATCATTTTGAATATTCGACTGAATACGTACGGAGTAGACTGGGGACAGGAAGTTCTCCATAATAATTCACCCACTGAACACTGTTCTTCCCCTTCCAACGCAGGTTCTTTTTTTTCTTCGTCTCTTGCCCACTGCGGGGCTTTGCGACTTCCCCTCCCCTCTACTTCTTTTACCCCCTGCATTGGGAGTGTTCACTGTTCAGTCTTATTCAGGAATCTCGACCTGACCCTTAGACTAGGTACTACTAACTAGTGCCCCCACTTGGAATCGACTTGCTGTCAGCCAATCTTCCCTCCCACGGTCCCGCTGCCGTCCTCGAGGCCTCACCGCCAGTTACCTTCGTCCCTCTTCATTCACACTTCATGCTTTTCTGCACATATCACGAGACTGCGTTGTCGTGATTACTTCCTCAAAAAGATCCCTCTCCTGACATGTCATCACAATCCTACCATCGTTTCACATTCCGTGGTGGAATGGAAGACATCATCCAGACTCGACATGACCGCATCCTCCACAGTGCGGTGCGTGGGGTGCGAGACATTCCTTGGACGGTGGACCAAGTCTAGATGCCTGACGTGACGTGATTCAGGAATGGTTCTGGCACCTGGCCCGAGTCCGTGAGTCAGGTCCCTCAGAACCATGGATTGACTTCGAACTAGACACTTCATCTGAACTATAGGATCCACCTCGATCGCTTACCATCGCCGGTTTTCCCAGCGATTGTTACCATGATGACATTTCTCTCAACCACAGTGCAGTGGTACAACCCCGGATAATCCCCGGGGATTTGGGCGGCTAGTACCTTGGCAGACCCAATCTCTTTTCCTAATGATAAGCGATAACGGACATGTCGAAGTATTGTTCTCCTGCATATGCTGCGTCGCAACGGCTGACACGTGGACTGGCAGCTTCCTCTTCGAGATACAATGTATTCATGTGAGGCGTCATAGCCATCTAGCTTTTCAAGACCATCCTCACCCCCCTCGCCTCGACTGCAACGGCCTTCCCCTGTTTGTCCACATCGAACACAAACTCATCGAGCCCAACGGCTCCATACACAAAAGCGTCCACAAGGAACCAGGTCGGGCATGCTCGACTAAACGGTCCAATCCCATCGACTCCCAAACTCAAATCCCGAAAGACCGCCCGGAAAGACACCCGCCCAGGTGCCTTCAGTCCAGTCGGATACAGCCGCGCGCTGAGATCCGCAATAGACGCGCCCAGAAGCAATGATTGTGTAGTAAACATATCGTTGCCCTCATTGAGCCATGTATCGACATTCAGTCCAGGGCCGTCATCCGTGGTGATGGTCAGTGAGGAGGAGGAGTTCTTCGCAAAATAGGACCCCACGAATCTCAGGATCGCCTCCTCTTTCGCCGCTTCGTCGAGCGCGGGAAGAAGCGAGTGTGCAAGGAGATCGGAGAAGTAGGCAGCCGTCCAGTGTGTGTTTGTGCCGGCTACCAATACGGTGAAGCCGACCTTGTGGTCTGGAGACAAAGCAAGCATGGACGAGTACGACCCCAGATCTCCGGCTTTGGCGTAGAGATCGACCACTCGTGAGGAGGGAAATGAGTAGATTTCCCAAGGTGCCCCGACGGCCAGGTCCAGTGAGGGTGTGTGACTAACCGGTTTTAACCAGCGCCGAGTGACAGCGCCGGAAAGCAGCCGATTGTCAAGAATGGCGCGGCCAAAGGTAGCCATGTCCTTGGTCGACGAGTAGAGGCCACCGGTACTACAGGCGGTTAGCACAGTCTAGTGATGGAGAAGATGCACGAACGGTGTCTCGTCACCGAGTGAGTAGGTCCACCACGTGGTCTCTACATCGCCGGGAATGACCCCAAGGCTGTCCGCTGGCTTGTTGTAGCTCGAGCGGGTGAGGTTGAGCGGGCGGACGAGATCCCGAGACAGGAGCGTCTGGTAGCTTTGACCGGCCATTGCTTCTAATGCGTATCCGAGGATCTGGAATGCTGCATTTGAGTAGACTGGTGTGGACGCAGTCGGAACGATGGGGTGTCTCTTCAAGAAGCCGTCGAAAAATCCTAGGTTTATCAGCATTTTCCATCTAGAATAGATGGGAGGCTCACGTTTTCGATCACAAGGCATGCCTGGCGCACCGCATGGGGGGATCTCGGCTGGCGAAAGCTCAGGAAGGCCGATTGCACTTGGATCAGGCAGCAAAGTGGCTAGATCAACGAACCCATCTATGCATGGATGAGTGTGCAAGACAACAATGATCCTGGCAGAAACGGGTCACTTACAGTCTCGCGGTATCCCCGCTAGGTGACTTGCCAGCTGCCCGATTGTCACCTCGTTCCAGCGCACAGAATCAATCTCATTCCCAGGTGGCTTGGTGCTCAATCTTCGGATCTCTGGGACATACTTCGCCACCGGATCGCGAAACACAGTGTCCCCCCGTTCGATGAGTATCAACATGATTGTCCATATCTTTGAGCCGCTACCGATGCGGAACACGGTATTCGCATCCACTACACTAACCCCTACAGAAGTGTTGACATTTGGAGCGGTATAGTAGGATTCGAAAAGGGGGTCCGCGTCATCCGTCGAAAAGACTTGAATGGCAAACGATGTGTTGTTAGGGTTAAAGATGTCATTGAGAGGGGATTTTCCTGCTATGGCTGCCTCGAGGGCCAAGGAAATGTTGTTCTTCGCGGCGAGGAATGCGCTGCTTGTCGAGAGTGCTCTCGGGGGCGGGAAAATGGGTCCCAGAAGCGGACAATAATCTGGCGATGCAGCGAAGACCCAAGGGGAAAGAAAGGCAAGCAACGCTAGCGACAAGTACATTCTGGCTTGAAAATGCTAATGATGCTCTGATTTCAGGCTTCCCGTTTGATCCAGTAGCAGAAATTGGAATCAAGGGGCATCGAGCAAGCCCCCTCAACTATATACCGGTAGTCAATTGGGTTTATTGGCTGAGCATTTCTCTGCCGTTCCTTCTCAAGCATTCCCCCGTATTGCATTGGGATTGATGGTCCGTCCGGATGCGGCACCCCATTGACTGGTCACAAGGATAGCCCCTTTGATGGGAGTCAACCTCAAGACCAGAATCTGGCATTCAGACCGTACCGCAAGGAAGGTAAAGATAGCGGTGAGAGGACCGATGCTGGGATGATGCTATCTTCATTTCTCTAGGCCTCATGCTTCTGGGTCTGATTCGATGCCTCATTGTTTGGTATCGCTGTGGTGGAAGTTACAACCGGATGATACATGTCGGAAGGTGAGTCCGTCTGAAAGCAAGAACCACTCAGCGACTGCTTTGCTTCCGCATCGGCCCTTTTTTGTAGACTCGTCACGTCGACTTCGATGACTTTGTTTATGGTCAACCCGATAGACTTTGTCTAGTCGAGGCAATCCCAGCAGATTGGGTCTGTGGTGATTGGCTCTTGGACATTGTACAGGCACGTGGCTTGGCGATGCGCATACCCAATCCAATGAGCACTAGGGACGACTCAGTTCAGCAAAGTTTATTATCGCAATTTTGTCGTATGCGCATCACTGGATGGATGCAGGAATCCCCAGAGCGGGGTGTTTTCCGCGGCATCTTATCAGGTGGGGTGTTCATGGGGGCATTTCATTCCGGGGATTGCTTCCTTGAGTGGTTAGGAGTCATCTACACTCCTTGCGGAGAGCGGAGCTCGTGATGTAATACAACAATTTATACTGGGTGAAATGGTCTTTACGCAGGGATCAAGGGCCTAGCCAAGCGGAGCATGGCATCAAGCTAACGAACCATTGGCATCAAATTACATGCCAGTCTGGTGTTGTCTACGAAGGTCTCATCTTTGGTGTCAAGCAGGCTCCGCGGAATTTGCGAGTATAGTATGCTACCGTTGTTGTCCCCATTGATCAGCTCACGGGCTACCTTTCTCCGTTTCTTCATTCTCAATAGTAGACCTCCCCGTCAGCACCAATGTCGAGCCGTTGACATCCCGCCGTAGCCGTGGGATATCAAGCTAGTGGGCAGGGGTGGCGTCAACCTCTCGACTGGTATTTGTTCCGGGCGCGGGGAGACAAAGACCGTGAGGGGATTACTATAGATTGGTTGCTTCTGGCCAGTTTTTATCAATCCTTTCGGGCCTCGTAAGGTATTTCAACGACTGTAGTGGTAGATGGGTTGTTCTTTGATAGGTTAGAGTCGTCAGCGTTCGTTTGCTTGGGCTCGAATCTGAGTCGCTAATTGATCGAATCTGTCTTTGCGTAGGCAGAAATGGTTGAGACGACGCTGCCAGGGGACAATTGCTCAGGGTGTTTGAGTGTTAGGTACGGTACAGTACCTGTGTGAAGGGAAAAGGGGACTCGGCGCCTATGACAGTGGATTCGGATCAGCAATCATAGCATCATAATTTCAAGGATACGTAAGTCAGTCTAGGACCCAGATACCCACCACCACCACCACCACCACCACCACAGAAACCAAGATGCCAATTTCCTTGGCCTGGGGCCGCAAGGAAGACGGGAGGGAATCATGGAAGAGGACCGAGGAGTCCGACAGGCTCCACAGCGGAGTAGGGGGGGATGTCAGATTGTCTCCCACTGCCAGACAGAGAGAAGGAGACTGACTCCCCTGACGGCCCGCCCCATCGGCTCGTCCAGCCGCTGCTGCTAATTTAGTGCGGGTCGCTCATTAGTAATTTAACAACATCGTCAAAACACCACCTAACTACTAAATAACTACAATGGATTCGGGCCCCTCAAAGGACTTACTTACTGCGTCGAATAAGTCTCCGGTCCGGCGGCGTGCTTCTAAGCCAAGATCCCGTACCGGATGTCGCACCTGTCGGTAAGTGACGCACATCAAGGCACTATCCAAGTGATTTGACTATCCGCTGTCGCTCGGCTGACGCATGGTCAACAGAGCGCGGCGGATCAAATGCGATGAGACGCCCGGAGCATGCCAGCGCTGTACCTCTACAGGCCGAGTCTGCGATGGATACGAGGTCCAACGACTGCCTCTTCCCCCACGCAGAAAGACAGCAACTGCTTCTCGAGTTCCTGCCCCGGTGCCGACCGGCTTCCGCTTCACAACCACCACAGATGAGATACGCTGTTTCTCGTACTTCCAACATTGTTCGATCTCTCATCTAATTGCCTCGGTCGATAACCCTCTATGGGAGAAGCTCGTGCTCCAGATGAGCTACAATGAGCCGGCCGTATACCATGCGATCGTGGCGCTGGGCTCAATTCATCAGAACCTGGAAAAGCATGGCTTGCGCTTACCCGGAAAGAAGTCTAATAGCACTCTAGAACGTTTCGCAACGGAGCAGTCCCTCAGATCGTTCTCTTTACTCACCAAGCGCCGTGCTTCACAGGATCCCGCCCTGCGACAGGTGATTCTCGTCTGCTGCTTGCTCTTCACCGTAACCGAACTGCTCTGTGGACGCCCAGAACCCGCGAGTGTGCATCTAGCAGGTGGACTGAGGATTCTCCGGGAGCTCAAAGCACAGAGGTGTGCGCTCTCGCCGTGGGAACAGCAGACCACCCTGGACACGTATCTGCATCTTCAGAGCCAGTCGTTTTTCATGATGGGCGGGCCGATTCTGACCACGGATCACGAGATAATCTATGAGAGGCCGTATGAGGACCATCGATCTACGTTCACCAGCTTCCACGAGGCCCAGCGCACATTCGCACCCGTCTTCAACGCCAGCTGCGGCTTCCACGTCATATTTTGGAAGCAAAGGCGAGGGATCCCGGTCCCCGAGTCCTACCACGCCAGCTTGCTCTCCCCGATACGCCTGCTTTCATGCTTGAATCGGTTCTTGCAACAGCTCGAATTGTTTGCCGCTGCGCCATCCACCCGCCTGAGTGCAAAGGAGAAGCGGGGTGTGCAGCTGCTGAGAGTCATCACGCATGGACAGATCGTAGGTGTCAAGAGCTGCCTCTTGCTCGGCAATGATCTCTCCTTGCAATCCCTCATGGAGGACTACGTGGACCTGCACCGAATGCTGAAAATAACATTGGACCAGATCCAGGACCGCCCGCTGATCAGCCTCGGAGTTGGTCTCACCCCCGTCTTTTTCTTCTTGGCTCAGTGTCCCGACTATGAGATCCGCTTGTGGGCTATCGATGGTCTACTGTCGTGGCCGCATTGTGGCGGCTTCTTTGACACCAAGCAGATGGCTCACCTGGTGCTCCAAGGGTTGAAGACTGAGCTGAGAGCGCTGAGAGAGAGCTGTCCACGAGGTGTGGGCGGGGCGGTGTCTTTCTTTAACAAGGAGGATGGGGCATTGTTTGCTCGAATCTTGCGCTCGGGAAAGGATGGGGCTACAGAGCGGTTGATGAGGCTTGATGAGTAGTTTCGTAGATGTCATAACTAGTCTAAGTATATGTTTGTCATGGTAGTTGTAGCGTTGCTCCATACTTAGTAGGAGTTTGATCCAGTTCATCTATTTGATCCAATCCTGCCTCCCTTTTTATCGCTCGAAGATAGAGATTTCTGCATCGCTAGCCGAGTCTTTCGATGAGGATGAGGCTACATCGTCATGCAAGGTGCAGGCTCTCAACGCTGATCCTGTCTATATGTGTACTTGTGAGCAAGTGCTAGATCTTGTTGCATGAAAGCAGCGAGCTAGTTTAATAGTATCATGGCTTCCAGATTCATCTGGCTTGTAGCTATGAGTACGCTCAAGGGTTTCGGCCGGTAGTTGAATCGATCAAAGATAGACTCTGAGCGTCACACGTAGTTCTTTTGCAACCGTAAATGTTGCCGTCTTCGTTGCTGTTCCTCTGCGTCGTATTTCGGGATTTTGTCTCTCCATCTACACAGTACCTGACTCTAAGCCTCGAGAGAGAGGTACGGCTCTCAACCGACGGGAGAATATCTCAAGAGAACCGACTACGTGGGTATAGGACTGAGCTTTGATGGTAGAATTACCATCGAATCAGTGACGATCAGTTCTACTCATCTTGCATTTCTCCCTCACTGCCTAATTCTACCTACAAATTCTCTTGAGCTGTGTAGAGCGTTTTCGAAGCGCGAGCAACAAGCGATGTCATCTCCCAGTCGAATATTGGCGGGGACGCCGATGCACCACCTCGTTCGCAGTAGGAGAACAGATGGGCGATCATTCTTCAATCATGCTTCATCGCAATCACAAGGCAAGCAGAAAGTGATCTCATAGCTCCTTCAGCTTGAAGAATCCCAGGTTTGTTCAGGCGGCCGAAGGGCAGCTTACGGTCGAGGTGCTCGGCCGTCGAGGGTGGCTGTGGTTGGACTGGAAGTTGGTTCCTGCCAGGTGCCAATTCTGCAGGATGTGATGGACAGTACAGGGGTAAAAAGTCAACCCGCGGTTGAGTTTGCTGAAATCGGTGGCAAGGTCGGCGCTTAAGGCGAGACCGCAGTCAGAAGCAAGTAACTTGTGTGACCCTCGATGGTTACTGCCGCTGCAACGGTTCAGCAACCTCTCATCATCCCCCGATCATCGCTCCCATCCTCCAACTCTTCAGGACAAACTCTGGTCTGAACGTTTCTTCCTGCGTGCATTACCTCCCTCTGACGACCTCCGTACGCGATGGGCCAACAAGCGTCCGTCCCTCAACCCGGGACACACATCCAAGTCATCGGCGCCGGCCTCTCGCGCACGGGCACCGCCTCCTTCAGCGCCGCGCTGGAGATCCTCCTGGGCGGCCCCATCTACCACGGGGGCACGCAGACCCTGATGGGCCCGCCCACGGAGATCATCTCGTGGAAGCAGATCCTCCAGAACTGGCTGTCGGGCGACCACGCCACGACGCTGGCCCTCCTGCAGACGCGCACCGCGGGCTACGCCGCCATTACCGACGCCCCGGCGTCGCAGCTCGTCCCCGAGCTCCTCGAGCTCTACCCGGACAGCAAGGTCATCTGCACCGTGCGCGACCCGGACGCCTGGGTGCGCAGCATCCAGCAGGTCAGCTCGATCGTGCGCCTGTGGTTCCTGGGCGCCGTGCTGCTCCCGCTGCCGGGCATGCGGCACTTCATGAGCTACAACTGGCTGCTGCAGGCGCAGTGGGACCGGCTCTACCGCTCGCGCGACGTCGCCTGGATCTACCAGCTGCACCTGCAGTGGCTGCGCGAGGTCGTGCCCCCCGATCGGTTGGTCTTGTTCGATGTCCGCGACGGCTGGGAGCCCCTCTGCCACGCCCTGGGCAAGGAGGTCCCCGATGTGCCCTTCCCCCGCATCAATGACGCCCAGGCCGTCGATCGCATCGCCGAGTACTACATCCGCCGAGGCCTGATGCGGTGGGCCGTCATGTTGGCCGTGGTGGGGCTAGGGGGTTACTGGTTGCTGCGAAAGTAGTCGTCACTGTGTGCCTGTAGGTTTGACGAGGTTGCATCCTGGATGTGTCCTGTCCTGTCCTGTCCTGTCCTGTCCTGTCCTGTACCCTACCACACTGTACAGTCCTCGAGCCTGGGTTGGCGTGCACCCCGGAAGTGTTTCGTTGTATTCGTATGTAGCAATCCTAGAAACCAGAAATTACGCTTTTGCTCCGGCTTACATGGCTTGCAGCCACTCCCGCGATTTGAAGTCTGCTATTTTTACGCGTGCTGGTGGAAGAGATTCCATGGTTTCGTATCAAGGGGTCCTGTCAGCACGACAGCAGCATGAAAGCAGCAGAATAACTCCGTGAAGAAAGCTTGACGGCCGAATAGAGTTCGGCCCGGGCAAAGCTTATCCCCCACATTCCTTGTAGGGAAGCTGCGGGTGTCGGCCCGTTGGTTCCATGTCCCGGATTCAGTGCCTGAACAAGCCCCTGCGTTGATCGATTCCATCCTCAGAGAGAGAGAGAAAGAGAGAGAGGGATGGAGAGAAGGGAGGAGGGGAGAGAGAGAGCGAGAGAGACAGAGACGTATGGCTCTCTCCGGGCAAAGGTATGCTTGCTGCTCCCGATTCTCTGCGATATCGCTAACATTAGTGTTGGTCAAATCTACAGATCCACCGTCGAATTCACACTGTAATCGACAGCTCACTGCCCATCCTCCCCTCGCTCGGCAGGGTAGCATCTGAACAAGTTTTCGCGTGGTCTTCACAGGAGTAACACCCGATGGCTTCATCTCGAAGTCATCAAAGCCCAAACTCTCTTGTCTGCTCTGCTCCCCTCCACCTTGCTCTGCTACCTTCGGCCGGCACCCTCCCCTGACGACCGGCCATCCAGCGGAACGCTTTCACGTCAAACTCTGGGTCCCTGAGTCTCTTGAATCTCCCCAGGCACACATCCTGACAGCGTTTTCGACGACGTCAAGTCTTGGCATTGGAGCAAAACCAGCGCGATCCCTCGCTCGAGGCCCGCGGAATCTTTCTTTCCTACACATCTCTCTCTCTCATCTCCTAGCAGCTCCTGTATCTACTTTGCCATCTTTGTGCATAGTGTGTTTAGGTAGTTTCATTTGTTGGCATATTCTTTCCTATCTTTTCTTGTCTCCTTGTGTCTCTTTCTCATCTGGTTGGCATAGTCTTATCTGTCTCATATGTTTCATTTGTTTGGCGGTTTCTTGTTTCTTTGGTTGTTTCATATGTCTCATTTCCTTACTATCTTCTTTTCCATTTTGTGTGTTTTCTATCTTTCCTATGTTGTGTATCTCCTTGTGTGTGGTTTCATTTGTTGTATCTTCTGTCTTCTACTTTCATCTATCTCATATGTCTTATTTCTTTCGTTGTTTCATATGTCTTGTTCTTCTTACTATCTTCTTCATCTTGTGTGTCTTCTTGTCATTTCTTTTCTTATTTTGTGTATCTCCTTGTGTGTGTTTTCATATGTGTGTCTTTCTAACTTCTTTCTATCTATTGTATCTCCTTGGTTGTTTCATTTGTTTCATCTGTTTTATTTCTTCATCTTCTTCATCTTCTTCATCTTCTTCATCTTCATCTTCTTCATCTTCTTCATCTTCTTCATCTTCTTCATCTTCTTCATCTTCTTCATCTTCTTCATTTCTTTCTTCATTTCTTGTAGATGCTGTATATGTTACTTTTCTTGTTTCCTTGATTTCCTTGATCTGCCTTCCTATCTTTCCTATCTATTTCATTTGTCTCATCTGGTTGATTTTTGGGAGTTAGGCGTTTTTCTCTTTTCTGCATCTTGTTTGATCTTTCCTATCTTGTCTGATCTTTTTGCCATCTTGTTTGACTTAACTTTCTTTCCTAGGCCTTGGTTGGGTGGTTGGGACGGGCCTGGGACATCAGGCAGCTGTGCTGCCTGGTGTCGATCATCTCCTTTGATCTACTTGCCATTTTCTTCATTTCTTCGCATTTCGGTGTTCTATTTTCTTGGTATCTCGTTTGATCTTTTTCTATCTTGTCTGATATTTCCGATCTTGTCTGATCTGTTCGATTTAACTTTCTTTCCTAGGCCCCGGTTGGGTGGATGGGACGGGCCTGGGACATCGGACACGCGAGTGTCTGGTGTTTGAAGTGCAGTGTCGAAAGAGACTGGTAAGTCATTTATGGTTTCCTGAAATTGAGCAATTGACTAATCGATGTGTACTGTACAGACACGATAGATTGAACAGGCCTTGGATGGGTGGACGGGACGGGCCTGGGACATCGGACATGTGGGTCTGGTGTTTTTACCTTGTGATGTACATTGTTGAGATAAAAAGATGAGTACTTCCTTCCTCAACAGGATAGACATTACTAATGGAAGGTTGGCAGATAGTCTGCCTAGGCCTTGGTAGGGCGGTTGGGTAGGGCCTGGGAACACTTAGCAGCTTAGGCTGCTAGGTGTTGTTAAGTGCAGTTTCGCAAGAAACTGGTAAGTCTTCTAACCTTGTTATCAACTACTGGCACTTGGCTAACGAATGGTTGCAGACACAGTTTGCTTGCACATGTCCTTGGACGAGTGGACGGGACGGGCCTGGGACATCGGACACGCGGGTGTCTGATGTTTTGCATAAGCTTGTGAACGCAAAGCTGGCAAGTCCCCGTTTGAGCAGCTTGAGTTTATAGATCTTGGCTGACCTGTTTCTGCATACAATACAGAACAGCGTGAACTAGCCTGGGTGGTTTGACTGGTTTTGCAAAGTCTGAGGACTTTGGACGAGCCAGTGCCATGTCTACATTTGGATCATGGCCTTGGTAAGTGCTTGGTTCTTGATCAAAAAGAGGCTAATTGGGTCTTGTTCGCAGGGGATACTTTGATTTCAGGCCGTGGGCAGGCTGGGTGGGTGGCCTGGAACTGGACACTGTAGCGTAGCTCTGTGTCCATTCGGTGAGTGATCATGATATCCTCTTCATTGAGTTGAGCTAACTTCACTTCACAGTAGTTGCCTTGGCCTCGGTTGGGTGGTTGGGACGGGTCAGGGTATTGGACACTGTAGCGTAGCTCTGTGTCCACTCGGTGAGTGATCTGTCTTGTTTATGAAACTGTGCTAACTCCTCTTGATAGTAGTTGTAGGCGGGCCTCGGTTGGGTGGATGGGACGGGCCTGGGTATTGGACACTGTAGCGTAGCTCTGTGTCTATTCGGTGAGTGATCATGACATTTTTTACATCGAGCTGAGCTAACTGTGTTCTATAGTAACGTAGACGGGCCTCGGTTGGGTGGTTGGGACGGGCCTGGGTCAAAGACACTGTAGCGTAGCTCTGTGTCGATTCGGTGAGTGCTTATCTCGTGTCTGGCTATACTGAGCTAACCTTGCTTTACAGTAGCTTCTGAACAGCCTTGGCCGGGTGGTTGGAAATGGGCTGGGATACACGACAAAGCCCATATGCGACAAAGCCCATATGCGATAATTCGTAGTTGTCTCGAGGCTATGGTTGGCGGTTGGGGCCGGAGACACGACAAAGCCCACACGCGACAACCCTAGGTCATGGCGGGCGGACGGGACGGGCCTGGGTTATGTAGGTGTAGTTTTGCACTCCCCTGGTAAGTTGGTAAGTGGACACTATTCTGACTGCACAGCATCTTCTTTGGTTTGGACTTGGCTAACTTGTCTGCAGTAGCATGTACATTGTAAAAGGCCCCGGTTGGGTGGTTGGGACGGGCCTGGGATATTTTTCACTCTCATGGAATCAGGAAGCTCGATGCTATCCTGTGCCCGTGAGTCCAGGTGTAAGTGTCTTCAGTGACTTATCCATTGGTTGACTTGGCTAATCGATACAGACGTCCTTCCTCCCCCTATTGTTTTTCCTAGGCTCGGCGGGTGGCTGGGATGGGCCTGGGACATAGACGGTGGTTTCACTGTCTATGTTTTATACTAATTCTGCTTTTCTTTTGTCTCTCCTTTGTCTTTCCTTTCTTTCCTTTCTGCGCCCCCCCCCCCCCCCCCCCCCTTTTTTTTTTTTTTTTTTTTTTTTTCTCCCTTTTTTTTTTTTTCTTTCCTCTTTCCCCCCCCCCCCCCCCCCCCCTTTTTTTTTTATAGGAGAATAGTGAGTGATCCCCTCTGGCAGGAATTAACATGTGCTATTGACTAACTGCTGTTCTAGGTGTTCAAGAAGTGACAAATAAAGCACTTTCTTTTTTGGCCTCGCGCGAGGCCTACACATCAGGTTTCCTGGTGTTGACCCTGCTGTCACTTCGAGAACAGGTAAGTGAGATTCATACTCAGTCTAATTGATGTGCACTGACACGCGTTGATGAACAGGATATATAGTTTTCTTTTCTCCTCTACGCACTCCTGTCTCCCATTCCGCTGTTCATGTACGTATGTGTATATATATGTACGGGCTGACTGAATGCGTTGGGGAAAGGGTCTGGAAGGGGCTGCGCGTGTTTGTTCTGGAGAAGTTGGGTGAATGGATGATTGGATGGGGCCTGGGTGCAAGGATCCCAGTGTCATCTGCTCAAACGACCACTTCGGCACAGCAGCCTTTTCCACGACAGAACTGGAATGGTGGGAGGTTTGGTCGCCAACACGATGTACTTGACGACGACCTCGACTTCGATGACGACGACCTCGACTTCGACGACGACAACACCCCCGACGACGACCTTGACGGTGAACTCAACGATGACAGCGACTTCCACCATGACTACAACAACACCGACCACGACAACGCCCTCACGATGCCCTCGAAAAGGCAACGAATTCGACAGGCCTCGGTTGGGTGGCAGGGACGGGCCTGGGTCCTCAACGACAACGACAACGAGGACGACGACGACGACGACGACAACAACAACAACGACAACTCCGACAACACCTCACAACAGCAACCTCACGACATCAACTTCACGACACCGACCCCATACAATATCGACATCGTGATACCGACTTCATGACCCCGACATTGCGACATTGACACTGACGACGACCTAGAAAATGCAACAGAATCGGCAGGCCTCGGTTGGGTGGTAGGGACGGGCCTGGGTCCTTGACAACGCCCTCGACGATAACACCCTAACGAAGGACTCAACTTCAACGACAATGACAAAACTCGACGACAACACGACACCATTACGACGACAACGATGACGGCAAGGCAACGAAATTGACAGGCCTCGGCTGGGTGGTAGGGACGGGCCTGGGTCGACAACGACGATGACGACACTGACCTCACAACATCGACACCGACAACAACTTCGACGATGACCGCAACCATGGCAACAACTTCGATAACGACTATATCAACCTCGACGAGCTCGACAAGGCAAAAAGAACGACAGGCCTCGGTGGGGTGGTTGGGACGGGCCTGGGATAACAGCTGTCTCATACCTCACAAAGTAAGTGTGTCTATCCTCTTGATGCAATTGGGTTCAACTAACATATCGTCATATATGATATTGGCGACGTTTTCTCTGCACTGCAACACTAGCCGAGAATAGGCAGTTTTATTTCACCAGCAGCTATATCAAGAACAACTACCCCCTGTATAGTGTTGACAAAACACAACTCAACAAAGGCTGCTTGACTACAGCTCATATAGCAAAGCTGCGCTGATCACAATCACCTTATCACAGAGGCCTTAGCTGGGTGGTTGGAATAGGCCTGGAGCATTTAAAACTAGCTTCTACAATCTTCGAGAACAACTATCTTCGACAGCATCTTCTCGAACAGCAACCTTCTCTACAACGACTTTGTCAGAAGCAATCTCCTACAGAGTAAGCTCCTCGACAGCAACTTCCTCAACAAAACTTCTTTCATCACAGGCCTCGGTTGGGTGGTTGGGACGGGCCTGGGGCATGTACAACGTACAACCTTACCTTTCACCAACTTAGACGACTCATCTCGACAGCATCCTCCTCGACAGTAACCTCCTCCACAGCAACCTCCTCCACAACAACTACTTCCACAGCAGCCTCCTCCACAGAAACTTCCTCCACAACAACTTCCTCGACAGCAACTTCCTCGACAGCACCTCCTCGACAGCGTCCTCCTCCACATTGACCTCCTCAACAACACTTCCTTTAACATAGGCCTCGGTTGGGCGGCTGGGACGGGCCTGGGTCATTGATGATACCATCATCAATGACATTCCACATCAGTACTGCAGCAAATCATGGTAAGTCAAGGACAACCCCTCAATCACTTGACTGTATAAACCATGACATCCTGACGCAATGCTCCAGACAACGCTGCATCCCTCACATCCCACTCTCGATACGAGGACTGAAGTGTCGGGAGAGTGCAAGTTGGCATTACGCTGAACCGCAACGAGGGAGACTCTTCTGTATAGCCGTGACTTGGCAGGCTGGATGCAGTGCCTATTCTATGAGTGTCTGAGCCAGTGGAGGTGTGTGGTGAGGATGTCCTGTTTGCAGGATAGGTTTTATGGTGTACGGGGAACACCCTTCCTTGAACCTGTGCGGTGTATGGGGATCTCTGTGGCTTGGTTGGGAATGTGTCGAGGATTGTGGATTACGAGGAGACGACGTTTGTGCAGCTTGTCTGTATGCGGAGTCGGATTATGGTTCGTGAGGAGTGAGAGATGCATGTCATGGAAGATGGCCTGTATTATAGGATTTCATCTTAAGAAAGGTTCATCGGTTTGATCCAAGAAGAGGCATCTATTTTTACAGGCGGAGGCTATGAGTAGTCTAAGCTTGCTGTCTACAGAACCTGCTAAGCTGACATGGGTGCGCAGTTTTATTTCAACGGGTGCTTAAAAGCATCAAGTATAAGCACATAAGATTATGTCATTTCATATCATATAATCATGAGAAAGCCCACATGAGCTGTGAGTTCAAGCAAGTAGTGTTTAAATAGGCTCCAGGCCCGCAGAGGAGTGGTTCATTACAAAGCATAGACAAGATCATGGTTCTCCCAATCCGTGAGGTCCATCCACCTTGCACCAAAAGTCAGCCCGCTATACAAAGGAAGAAACAGAGTGATCACAAGCAAGGAAGGGTGAAGGACTTACTCCTGGTTCTCCAACCGGGTATACTCCGGACTCGAGCGGATGCGAGCCTTCTTCTCGTTTTGTCGGCGGTACCACCACCAGATCAGTCCGAGGATCATCATCGACACCCCGTAGCAGACGATGATGGTGATTTCGGCGGGGACGTAGCGAGGGGCGTCCTGCGGGCGGAAGACTTGGGGGCCTGTTTATCCTTTAGCTATCGGGTCGAGGTTGGAAGAGTAACCCTCCACTCTGAACAGATAGTGGTACTGAAGAAAACACATACCGATGATATTTCCCGCGCAGTACCCGATGAGATAGATCGCTGCGACGGTTGTCTTCTTGGTGTACCCGGCGACGTTGGAGGAGATCATGGCCAGCAGGGCCACAAACGAGGTGGCGCTGGCTTGGGTCAGGTAGTAGCCGATCAGTCGGCCGACGTTGTTGGAGAGTGGTAAGGCGACGATGAGAATCATCCCCAGGATACCGGAGACGAGACCGCCGGCGCTGCAGAGGAGGCGTTGGTTGGTGTATTGGCCCAGAAAGCCGCTGCCGATGAGGGAGAGGATCTCCACGACGCCGCCGGGCGTGCCGTAGAGAAGAGATTGTTCCGCAGTGTAGCCGAAGGAGGTTATCTGTTGCCTTGCGTGGTTAGTGGGTGCGGTGGTGGTGGAGACAGACTGAACGACCCAAAGGATGGCAACGTACCAGCTGACTGAAGAAATTGGTGATTCCGCCGTTGGGGATATCTGCGATGAGAGCGTAGAAGAAGAACGCCCACGTCATCGGGTCGATCAGGGCTTCCTTGACTTGGTGGAGCTTGAAATGCTTGTTTCCGATACCTTGCTGGTTGACGCGAACGCGGGCCACGGCCAGAATGCGGTCTTCCTTGGTGAGCCAGCGTGCGTTGAGCTGGCTGTCGGGGACCACCCAGTAGAAGATAACTCCAAGGAGGACGGTCAGGAGGCCCGTCACGAGGAAGACGATCTTCCAGGGAGCAATGGCGGAGCCGTGCTTCTCGGTGCCGACGGCGATACCGTAGGCGACGAAGCCGCCGAGGATCTGTGCGAAACCATTGAAGCTGAACCAGATGTTGACGCGGCTGCCTTGTTCCGATTTGGTGTACCACTATTCAATGTATCCATGTTAGAGCTGGGGTAGGGAGAACTAGTGTGGTATATTTCGGGTCCACTCACCTGAGAGGTTAGCAGAGCAAAGCCTGGGGTGACAGAGGCTTCGAAGACGCCGAGGAAGAAGCTACATGCACGTCAGGAAAGTCGAATGAGATAGTGGCAGGGTTGTCCTACCGAATGGCAACAGCTCCAGAGAAGTTCGACACTGCAGCGAAGCAACACAGGATAGCTCCCCAGATGATGATGCACACGGCGGAGTACTTCCCCAAAGGAAGTCTCTGCAGAAGTCTATTGGTGGGGTATTCCCATGCCAGATAGCCTGGTTGATGAACTATTAGTCTTCTTGTTGCGTCTCTGCACATGATAATACGCACCAAAGTAAAATAGACTGCCTAGCCATTGATAGTCATCGCCTTGCAGGTTGATGTCGGTCTTGATGCCCATGATACTGGCGTAAGATAGGGTTGTTTCTAGAACGTGTCAACAACATGCTACCGCATTGAACCGCATGGAATCACTCACTGTCGAGGAAGTTCATGCCATAGACAAAACACATGATCGGCATAATGTGCCAATCGATTCTGCGCAAGAGTCGCTTGTTCGTGACCTCGTCGAGTTCGATCACCTCTCCCTGGAGATCCTGAAAGACGCCCAGCGCCTCATCTGCATCCTGCGCATGTTGGAGGAGGACTGGGTCCACGGCCTTAGTGGTATCTTTCTCATCTACCATTGTATGCGACTGGGCTTTCTCGTCCCCCATATCGACTGCCACCGAGAGGGCAAAGATAGAGACTGGAAGAATGTGTCAAAGTAATAGAGATGTGCCGGATTGAAAGACAGGTGTGACGGGTGAGGGACAGGAAGCAGGGGGGGATTGCGGAGATTGAACCAGAGAGACTTGATGGGCTTTATGACTGTCCTGTGAGATGTCATGGTGCAGCCGGATCGGCAGTGGAATTCACAACTGGCTTTCTTGGGAGAGATGGGGTTGCATGAGCGCTCATAGTCTCATAGTCCCATAGTCAGAGATAAGACGCTAGTTGTTTGGCTGTTATCTGGTTTATCTGGGGTAGACGGCTTATCGACCGAATCAGGCGGGTTGGATCCCCGTTAGCTGCATGCAGTAGTTGGAGTACTAAATGATAGTGCCATCCAGTCAGATAAGAATGAGGGGGAAACACGTTGGAGAGAGGAGAGAGGAGAGGGGGTGAAGGAGGATGTTGAGGTTCGAAGAGGACTTGCCACTCGTCCATTGGAGAGATTAGCCGAGTGACTCGAGGCTGGACATGATGCTGCTAGCTTGTTTTCGACTGAGAATGGCGAGGGACAAATCATGCTGGAGCTTATCATGCGACGTCATGAGGCGAGAAGAGGAGAAGAGGAGAAGAGGAGGAGAGGAGGAGAGGAGGAGGAGAAGGAAGGAAAGTCCCTAAACAACATCCTGCAAGCGCGGAACAGTCACTCACTCGTTCCGCATCGGATTCCAGATCTGGAGGCCGGCGCTTTGCACCCTCCACTCAAAATTAACAGCATGGCCATATTGGGAGATAACAATCTTGGCTGGAGGAAAGTATATGCTGAATTATGCTAGGATATCCACAGACCCCTCATCTGCCCGCCTCCACAGTCCTCTAAGGTAGAGGCTGGATTTCAGGTCTTATCTCTTTCAGTCTAGATTAGGTTATCATCTCCCCTGTTATCAATCACAAAACCCACGGCCTGAATGACAAGATGGCAAGATGGCTGACTCAAGGGATCTTATCTTCCTGCAGGATCGATACCCCCTCGTCATTACCCGAGCTTGGATGCTTAAAGCAAATTGGTCGTAACATGGCATTATGTTGCTAATCCTGTACATTGTCTAAAATTAACACCCCTTTTAGTTGCCGCCAACACGGGCCTGGTACGCCTCCCAACCCTCCTTCTGGTACTGCTGCGCCGCCTGCACCGGGTCGGCCGCGGCATAGATCCCGCGACCGGCGATAATGAAGTCGGCTCCGCGACCAATGGCGGACGCGGGGGTCTGGTACTGCTGGCCGAGCTTATCGCCCTTGGAGGAGATGTTGACGCCCGTCGTGAACACGACGAAGTCCTCCTCGTCTGAGGCGGAGCTCACCTTGGACTGCACCTCGCCCAGCGCCCGCGTCGACACGAATCCCATGACGAACTTCTGGTACTTGCGCGCGTAGTCCACCGAGGCGGTGGTGTACTGGCCCGTGGCGAGGGAGCCCTTGGAGGTCATCTCGGCCAGGATCAGGAGGCCGCGGTCGGCGCCGTACTCGAAGTCGTCGGCCGCGACGGTCTGGGCCAGGGCCTCCACGATGCCCTCACCGGGCAGGATGCTGCAGTTGATGATGTGGGCCCACTCCGAGATCCGGAGGGTGCCCTTGTGGTACTGCTTCTGGACGGTGTTGCCGATGTCGATGAATTTGCGGTCCTCGAAGATCAGGAAGTTGTGCTTCTCGGACAGCGCCTTGAGGCCCTCGATCGTCTCGTTGCTGAAGTCCGAGAGGATGTCGATGTGCGTCTTGATCACGGCGATATACGGTCCCAGACCTATGTAAGTTTCTCGGGGTCAATTCCGGATCATGGGGAGAGGATAAGTTTTCAGGGCTCGGCGGGCCTACGGTCAGCGAGATCCAGGAGCTCCTTGGTCGTGGTCACGTCGGCGGAGACGGTCACGTTGGTCTTCTTGGCCTCGGCAATCTCGAAGAGGCGCTTGGCCAGAGGGTTGGTGTGCTTGCTGGCACGAGCAGTGTAGGTCAATTGCGACTTGGAAGACATGGCGGGGTTTTGCGGGGTGGTAGCGGATGACAATTGTACGGTGTCGGGTGGGATTTGGAGCTTTTTTCTGGGATTGGCTGATAAGGAATGATATTGTATACAAAGAGGCTTTCTGTATCGATCAAACAATTTAGCTCAATGGCGGGGTATAGACGAAAAGCAAACCTGCGGAAGGAAATGCGATAGACGATAAAATCATACCCAGAGATTCCCCTCCATCCCGCACCAGCCACATCGGCTTCCAGATTGCTCCACCTCCGACCGTGGGGTCAGCCACACTGAGGTGCCGAATGCCGAGGCTGCCGCCCTGAGAGCTTCTCCGCCGAGCTTTAATGCAGACAGCTGCTGCTAAGCCTAGTATCTCAAGATGCTGAACACAAGCTATCATTTCCAGAGACTGCGACCTGCTAACCATTGCGATTGTAACTTGCACACTTACCCTGACCCCCTTAGTGAACACCAATCCCTCAGCAGCCAGTCCTCACTCCTATCATCAGTCTTCACCCAGAGCTTCAACATCCAAAATTACTCAGATAAACTGTACAAACCTAACAGATTCCCTCGCGAATATTAACTACCTAGTATACTAGTACACAGGACGATCAACCCATCCTCATCCCCCTCCCCTAACCTCACCGACTCCATCCAGAAGACAACCCGCGCACCCGTCTAGAACAACTCCTTCGCGACGCCAAAAACTGTCAACCACCACAACGCCCCCTGCACCAACCAGAACAGGCCCCCCCGGTACCGACCCTTACCCTCCGACTTGCCCGAGTACACGTATCCGTGCAGGAACAGCGCCCGCAAGACCACCCACGCCGCGCCCAGGCCCGCCGCCAGCTGCGGGTACTTCAGCCCGGCCACCAACGTGAAGAGCATGGTCTGGGAGGAGTTCTCCAGGAAATTGGCGTGCGCGCGCTGGGCGCAGTTGAATTGCTCGGCTTTGGGCTGTTTTCGAGTCCTTGTCAGTAACTCCGCGCGATTGATGCCTGGGTTTGGGGGGCAGCGGGGAGAGAACGACGGGAATGAGGCAAGGAAACACTCACATCAGCCTTGCATTGCTCGACGGTCGCGTAGGTGTGGGGATAGGGGATTTGGGCCTTCTTTCGGGTGCTGCCCGTTACGATGCCGTGGACGAACCCCAGCACGGGGATGGCGCCCAGCGCGACGGCGATGACGGCGCTGTGTAACAGATGCAAACGTTAGTCCAGGTGCAGGGGTAGATAAGATAATCGAAGTGACCTACCCGTAGCCCTCGGGAACAGTCAAGGTGAACATTATGGGGAAGTATAGAAGTGATTTGGGTAGAGTGCAAATTGGTTGGTTGGAGATGGTGAAATTGTTTAGTGATATTACTCGTGTGGCTGATGAAGCCAGATTTGCCGTGGTTTTGTATGGATCCCGGCCGGATACGGATCTTGAGCTTTCCCTGCGGACCCTCGCACAGCCGGGGTTCCGTGCTGGAATTCCTCCCACCACTTCTTAGTCAAGTCTACGCGTCTTGCTGCCTGCGGATCGGTAAGCAGTCACGATGCTTCTAGGAGGTTCTCTTCCAGCTATGGTTGACGTGTCGCTTTGTTGCTTCTTGCGTTGATTCTATTCATTGGAAATTGCAGAGGCACTCAAGCCATCCCTAGCCCGTTTACTGCCCTTGAAGCTACTGAAGTATTGGAGGAAAACAATGCTCTACACTCCCATTTTGCTCACACTGCCATATTTCGCTTGCCAGGCAAAGAAATATAACAGCGCTCCCAGAGGTTGACCGACTAGGCAGAAACTAACCCAGAAGATCGAGTTTCCTATCACCCTGCCTGATGGGTCCTGGATCTTTTCTAACGGGGCCGTGATCGCAATCAGCGGCAATTGGAACATCATCCCCGCAAAGGCGACTCCTGCGTTTGATCAGAATCCATGGAAAGAAAACTGCAGATTGTCTTGCTTACCAATCAGATTATGTGTCGGAATACCAACCAGCATCTCGTGGAGAACAGCGGAGACCAGAAACACAACAGTACTCGCCGCGAGCGGACTCCACCCTCGTCCGACGAGTGGGGAGAAAACGTGTCGCTTCATGAAAAGATACACAGGCCGATTCCACGACCGCCAGTACCCTCCGAGGCTGGAGCTGTTCCACCAGTCGGTATAGAATTCACGGTCACCGAAGCGCAGGACCTCGGCTAGCGCATTCAACAGCGACTGAAATACAGCGAAAAACCCGGCTAGCCAGATCACAAGGGAAATGGTGGATAATTTCATCACCCGCTCTAGGATCGACGCAACATCCATCACAGCGATTTTGTCGATGGAATTCCGGAGAACGGGTGCCGCATATTGAGCGGAGAGAAGCCAGATGAATACAGTCAGGCAAAAGAACTCGAACAAACGCTTCGCCACAAAGGACCATCGAATGTGTGATGACCTCGGATAAACGGGCTGGTAAACTAGAGTAGGGGCCAACCAGAAGTAGATGAGGTTTCCGAGAGTGATGTTGCGGGGGTACGGGCAGGACGAGTAGATCTCCGGGAGTGCCGACTCCATAGATGGGTTGAGCATTGCCTCGCGCAAGTCGCGATTGGTGAAGGCATACGAGCAGATCTTGAACGAGACGATGAGGGCCTGCAGCTCACACAAAGTGCCAATTCCAGGGTGATGGATGTAGAAGTACACGACGAAACTGGTGACCCCAAGACTCAATAGAGTGTTAATGCAATGGAAAAAAGCAGAAAGCCACCAGGTAAGCCGGAAAGTCCGCTGATCGCGCTCAGCTGCCTCCGCGGAACCATTCTTCTTTCTTTGGCCGACGACCTGCTTGGCCTGCTTCGACGCAGTCAACTCAATGAGATAGGAGATGAAAAGATGATATGGTACGAGGGCAAAGAGGATCGATCCTAAGACCACGTCCTGTTTGCGGTAGTCATGGCATTTGATGCAGATAAGAACGCCATACTACCCGGCGCCGTTAGCCTCGGCATCTCAGTTGCCTCCACATGACAGAGCATTTTACCTTCATGAAGTTCTCGATGATGAGTCGAAGGTTCATCGCCACTGAAGAAAACATAAGTATATTCCAAGCAGCAGCGCTTTTAGCAAGACTGGCCAGGTCAATCTCACCTAGGACGATCACCATCAGATTGCGGAAGCCGAGGAAACTCGCCGTCACATTGGGTTCGCGCGTGAGACTGGAATGACGCACTTTGGCGTGATATGCTGCTACATGTCGATATCTGCTTCTCTTCTTCTCCTTCTTGACACCAATTGGGCCCTCTGCGCCATTTGCGCCAGTTGTAAATGTCTTTCGGTTTGTGGTCGCGGACGACGAAAGAATGTCGTCACTGCCGGTGCTCACAGCACCTGTCGCGTCGGAGATCTTTTCGGCGGAATGCATGGATGAAATCGTGTTGACAAGTTCAAACCCCTAACTCATCCAGTAAGCTCGCATCCCAGCTTGGAGGGAGGCTGGGTGATGGCTGTCCCAGGAGGTGGTTCGCTCGGACAAAGAACTCGTAACGGTCAAAGACAAGGGCGGAGATACAAAGCGGGACGCAGGACGAGGGATCCCACCTGAGTTTAGACACTCAAAGATCATGACAGGAAACACTGGAGAGAAGAGGGGGGAAGATAGGGATTAATTATAGAGCAGTGGGGAGGGGGGAGGAGAGGAAAGGGACCAATTCTGTGGAAAGTGGAAAGACCCGAAGCAGCGCGGCGGGGTTTCAGTAATAGTTCTAGGTCCAGTAGGTTATTTGGGGCAGCTTTTTTAGTTCGTTGCAAAAAGACCGTTATTCTAGCTGCTTGATCTGACAGGGCAACGTGCTGCAAGCCTGCAACCTTGGGCTACAGAGTTAGGAAGGAGACCGGGGGGTTCAGGTCGGTCTGATTCCAAGAAAGCTACAAGAGCCTGCAGTTACTAGGTAACTGCTAATCACTACGTAGTAGGTAACAGTAACAGTACAGTACTTCTGCTCCTGTTCTGGCCAGTTGCCCTCCTCGATTCCCTTTCCCCGGCCAATGATGCTTTCTGCCGCGCCGCCGCCCCCTCCCCCCCGAAGTTAGTTTAGTTCGTTCATAGGTATTCACCGTCCAACTCCTCCAAACTGCTCCAATGCCAGTCAGCCCGGAGGACAAACACTAAATCTCCCTTCTTTATTACGAACAATTAATTAAGGCTACTGCATGCACGACATGTTGGGACGTTTCTAGCTGGGATCTTACCACTTTGGTTGAGGTCTGGCTTCCTGCGCGTCTTCGTATTCGGCCTTCTTTCATGCTTGCGACTGTCTCGCCCATCTTTCCGTCATCCTCTTTCCCTGCCTTACACTTTCCCCAACGATCCCTAGCTCCGATTATCTCGACCTCTCCACGCACGGCGTTGCGATGGCTTACTACGATGACTCTGCTGGGGACTCCCAGCCCTTTGGAAGACCTCCCAAATCCTACGAAGGCAACATTGTGGGACCGCGACGACCAAGTACGTTTTGATTTTCTCATCCGTTGCCCGTCGCGAAGGTCTCGTTAACCGCTACCCAATTTTAGGACTGGTAACCGACTATGGCTCTTCGCTGGTACAATGGATGCGCACACGACAGCCTCGGTACAAGGGGGGCCATCGCATGGAGGTTGAAAGACCCAGTGCGAGCTATGTGATCGATGTGAGTCGCAATCTTCCAGCAGGTTTGAGATCAATCAACTAATATGCTCGCGGTTTCTTTGTCTCTAGATGCTGCCACCATTAGCACGAATCCACAACCCCGCTGACACAATTCCCGTCCGACACTTGCACCAATCTATTGGAAAGTCCAAGAAGCCGATCACAGTTGTAAGATGGACGCCCGAGGGAAGGCGTCTGTTGACGGGTGGGCACACCGGAGAATTCATGCTGTGGAACGGAACTGCGTTTAACTTCGAAACGGTCATGGACGTGCGTATTGCCGGTCGCTTATCATACGCGGTCTCCAATTTCAAAATTTGCTGATGGGGATGTACAGGCGCATTATGACCAATTACAAGCGGGCGTTACCTCGCTGGCGTGGTCTCACAGCCATGACTGGCTGATCTCGGGTGGGCAGAAGGGCGATGTGAAGTATTGGCGGCCCAATTTCAACAACGTCGAGACGATTGACGATGCACACCACGATGCCGTACGAGATTTGGCGTGGTCTCCAAGCGACACCAAGTTCCTTTCGGCCTCCGACGATACCACCCTCAAGATCTTCGACTTCACCGCAAGGACTTGCGATACTGTCCTGACAGGACACAATTGGGACGTTAAGTCATGCGATTGGCACCCTACCAAAGGACTTCTTGTTTCCGGCTCCAAAGATCACCAGGTCAAGTTCTGGGATCCTCGAACGACAAGATGTTTGACAACCCTTCATAGCCACAAAAACACGGTCACAACGACACGCTTTTCGCGCGTCAATAGCAATCTGCTTGCCACTTCGTCGCGTGACCAGACGGCAAGAGTTTTTGACTTGCGAATGATGCGCGATATTTGCATCTTGCGAGGTCATGAAAAACCAATCTCCTCTCTCACATGGCATCCCGTTCACAGTTCCCTCATCTCCACGGGCAGCGAGGACGGCTCATTGTATCATTACCTACTCGACGAGCCTAACCTGCCATCTGGTCAAATTCCTACGATTGCTCCGTACGACAGCCCGGACCCCGCAAACACACCTGCACAAGTCATATACCCCGCTCATCGGGTACAGTACGCACACGGGGCCACTATCTGGTCACTCGATTGGCACCCGCTTGGTCACATTCTTGCCTCGGGTTCGAAGGATAATTTCACCCGGTTCTGGTCTCGGGCTAGGCCCGGAGAAACTAGTTACATGAAAGACAGATTCCATATCGGAGAAGAGGCGGCGGAGGCTCAAGGAACATGGAGTCGCGGGTTTGGGAGACGACAGATGCGTGAGGAGGAGGAGCAAGAGCTGCAGGATGAGGCCGAGGGTCTGGTTGATCAGAAGAAAACTTCTGGACCCCCCGGCCTACCCGGGATCCAGGCGCAACCCGGCGGTGTACCTCTGCAGGATGGTTTCGGTTCATTATTGCCAGGAATCGGCGCTCCTCAACCTCTACCGCAGCCTGGCTATCCTGCGTCGATGCCTCCGATGGACCCTAACCGTCTGGCACAATATCTATCTAGCCAGCCACCGCCCCCGCCGAATAACTACCCCCCAACGACAGGCTTCCCCGGCTTCCCCGGCTACCCGATGCACCCAGCCATGTCGGGGCCTCCACCATCAAACGCCGACCTTGCGGAGCTTCAGAAGCAGCTTATGTCCCAAGGTATCCCCTTACCACCAAACTTCCCTCCACCGAACCATGGCGGCATGCCTGGAGGTCTACCCGGACTGGGTGGTGGAGGTGCCCCCGACAATGGGTACGGAAGATAGCTCTCCTGGATTGCTGAATATATGTTGTCCTAGAGTTCTGCCACCATATATGTTGGTGATTCGCCATGTGACATGCACACATGTTAGGTAATGCCTTAGCCTGTAGTCCTCCAGGAACAGGCTGTACTCCGATACATCTTTAGGCATAAATTGCATGCCTTGAACCCTGGCCTGCAAGGGGACCGGGCATGTCTGTACTTGAATGAGCATCATGAATGGATCTTGACCTTCGATCTGTTCTCTTCATAGACCACCTGGCATCGGGAAACTCGATAGAATGAGGACCAGAACATTAATACCACCCCATAGAAGGGGGATCCACGTGGACATTCTGAAATTGCCTGCCTCGTAGACAGCACCGAGACTGTTCCATGTTTAGTAAAAGTATTCGGCAGCGAAAACATGGACTTATGTACACTCACACTAGACCAACGATACTCCCAGCTAGGAGCGCCTCTATGCCCCCAATTGCTAGATAGAATGCGGGCACAGCTAGGCAGGCCTTCCAACTTCGACATTGCATTGCCACCGCCCATGCTGCAACTAAGAGATGACTACCTCCATAGAAGATAAAAGTCCAGTAGAAAGTAAATCGCCAGATGTCCCGTGTGTAGTAGAGGTAGTTAGCTCGGGACTCGCTCGCAGGTAGTAGCTCATAGAGGGAGGGGAATGTCGGCGTCTGGTAGTTGATCGGAACACGATTGTTGGCCATCTGATCACAAGGCAGATATTCTTGCTCTCACAAATTGAAAGGACCTAAAGGAACTATACAGCTTGTTGATCAGATGACGAAACCATAATAGCAGCTAGATGTTAGACTGCATCCACATGGAACGGGGTTAAAGGAGAAAGAGGGAGCAACTGATAAGATCCGCAACGGCCGATGATGGCTGCAAGCTTGTTTGCACCGTTTGTTACAGACTGTGGTGGAAGTACCCACTTTTAACCTCGGCAGGTGATCTGGGGTTCTCCGCGGTAACATCGCCGCGGCCTCTTCCGTCTTATCTCTCCCTCTCATCCTAAGGACGTCCTCTTCAGCAGCTCATGTCCCTATTGTCGGACACAACTGTAATCTCCAGCCCCCAAGATGGCAACAGAGCGCTCCTTGGGTGCTCTTTTGCGGTCGCTTCAGACCTCGTCGGATTTGCATGATGTCCTCGCGTAAGTCAAACTGCATTCGGCCATGGCCCCATAACATCCACTGACTGCCTTATCTGTCAGCTTGCTTCCGACGGCAACGAGCCTCTTATATGTGCTCGGAAACCCATTGAATATCACCCTGCTTGCATCACATCTGCTAGCCGCCCCCGCCTTGTGGCATGGTCCTGTCGATCTCCTTGCATGTCGAAAGATCCTCAGCGTCTTCAACACTGCCGCCATCGCACTTCTGCAGAAGGAAGAATCGGATGATCCCAGAGTCTCGTACACGAAACCTCGGAAAATTGAACGCGAAGATTGGGTCAAGGCGGTAGTCAACGGAGCAGACGACAAGTCGCCGCGATGGCGACATGTTATTCTGATTGGCGGGGTCCTCCTGGGCTTCGAAGGCCAAAACAGACAGGGCTTACCATCGCACGTCCGGAGGAAGCTTGAATCGGCACTCGTGACGGCCGCCCAATTTGCACTCGAGGAGTTGGATCCCCAGAACGAGGTTGATGGTCGGTGCATCACCATGGTACTGAACTATACCTTCGAGCTCATATCCGACTACGAGAAGAGTAGGCTGGACTACGATCGCCTGTTGCCCGTCATGGTCAATGCGACGTTCGCATCGCCGGAAGGCCTTGAAGGAGGGTACTTTCTTGGGACCGTTGACAAGGATGTTGTTGAGGCGCCTGGGAAACGGTTTCGGTGGTCACCACAGTCCGATACATTTCTTCGCGTGACGACAATTTCATCGAGTCCGCTCGTGTCTGCCTTGGGTCCTCTGTCCCGACTCATTGCCCACGCGGTTGAGAACGTTCAAGATCCAGGACTAGTAGCGCGATGCATGGATCAGGTCACAGACTTTGTGCGGACGTTGATGGTTCAGTGGCGTCAGAACAAACTGTCGGAAGTCGACCGGGCTGAAGAGGCGGAATTCCTGGATCCGGAGTCGCTAAGGAGCACAATTCCGGGGCTCTGGAAGCTGCTTCGCAATTGCTTGTATTCAATCGTGATTGTTCTTCGGGCAGTCCTGGGGAGAGTCCTCAATGACCATATACTGGCTGCTCATCAAAGTGAGTGGCTCGGTTGGAATCTCGTACTGAATCTCAATACTAACCTCTGCTAGGTGCGCCGTACCTGTCCATGCAAGCTCTGCACATACTTCGCAACCTCTATTTCATCTCGTCTCGCATTGGTCAGAATGCTTCATCGCAGCATGTGTTTGTGACCTTGACCGCGGTGGATATCCTTGCGCAATACCCTGACTTGAGCGAGAATTTCCTCCGAAGCATCAAACCCAGCGAGCTGGGTCAAATCCCTGCCCATCCGGTTGAAAGATGCTTGGATCTCTTCTTCCTCAATACATCCGAGCTGTTTACTCCCGTCTTGTCGTCCACATTCAGCGAGGAGTTGCTCATCGCTGCTGCGACGCCGTATCTTCCGGCCGGCGGCAACAACCATCTTCTTGAGATTTTCGAAGCCGCCCACAGCGTGGTCTTGGCTGTTTTCGCCATCCCCGGCCACGCGGCCATTGCAGCCAAACACCTACCCTTCTACATCGACAATCTTTTTGCCGTGAGTCATGCCGTCTCTGCTGCTGGTACGATAATCCACTAACTCACTGCCCATAGGTATTCCCCGACAACCTCTCCGCCCGTCAATTCCGGCTCGCCTTCAAGACCGTCATCCAAGTCACGGCACCACCTTCCCCCATCGCCAACAGCCAGCCCCTCCTCCCTTCCGTCCTGTTGGAGGTCCTCTACGACCGAGCCCTGCACGCCACCTCCGACAAACTCCTCCCGCAGCCGGCGCCCGGCGACGACGAAGGGGGCCCCGAGCTAACCCCTCCACCGCCCGTGACCGAGCAGGCAGCCCTCGCGCTGGCTCTGATCGATAGCCTCTGCTTCCTGCACGTGGACGAGCTGGAGGACTGGCTTCCGCTCACGGCGCAGCTGCTGACGTCGATCCGCGCGCCGGCCATGCACAAGCTCTGCGTGGAGCGGTTCTGGGAGGCCCTGAGCAACGGCGAGATGGACGTGGAGCGCGCGCATTTCTGCGTGACGTGGTGGAGCACGCGGGGCGGGCGGGAGATGGTGCTGTATGGGGCTGACATGAGTGGTTCGGGGACTGCGGCTGTGGAGGGAGAGATAGAGGGGGAGGCGGGGGCCGAGGCTGAAGGGCTGTTCATGATGAGTGGTGCCCTAGGGAGTGTGGCGAGGGAGAGTAAACTCTGAGCTGCCGCGTTGCCACGTTTTGTATATAAGCAAGGGAGGTGGGATGCATGCATGCTGACGATTGCTGTGCGATGAGCGCGAGGGCGTTTGGAGTTGCTTTTGCTGGGTGCTTTACTCTGGGATATTTGATACCACTCACGCGACTGCTGCACATAACTGTGAATACATTGCTGGCCCTAAGTTGATGTCTCATTGATATTGTAGATCTTTTGGTATATGATTAGAATGTACAGTACAGTGCGTATTGGATCTCAAAATAATGAACGGGAAATGACAGATATCACACAACCCGACTCCCATATCTACTACGCCCGCATATTCCCAATATACAGCCAGTTTCCTGTTTTCTCAATTTTCCAAAAGAAACAGGGTGCAACTCCTTGAATTCAAACAAAGGGAATCCCCACCCAGCTTCTCTTCCTATACTCCCGATACTGATCCCCAAAGAAAGCACAGAGGTAGTTTTCTTCTCCTGGACAAAACAAACAGGTTAGCCTAACCCAACGCCAGGAAAGAAGACCGATTCCCAACAGGAAACGATTCAATGGGGTTTTAGAGGAAAAGGGAGGGAGACGTACTCCGCACGCGCAGCCGGAAGAACCGCCACAGGACGAGGGCATACGCGACGAGGCAGGCGACGTTGCCCAGGACGAGCTGGGTGCCGATGCCCCACCAGAAGAAGCCGAAGTAGGCGGGGTGGCGCAGGACGCGGTAGACGCCGTGGGTGATCAGGCGGTGGTCGTCACGGCGGGCGACCTGCACGGTGTGGTTGAAGCTGTTGCCGGCCTGAGCCATGGCGACGGAGCGGACGGTCTGGCCGAGGAGCATGAGGCCGAGGCCGAGGCAGATGGGGAGGTTGAGTTCGAGGCGGTATTCCTGGAAGGTGTCCGTACGTTCGAAGGCGAAGATCCGGGACAGCCCCGGGTGCTGGTGGTAGTGGTAGGTGGCCCCCGCCGGGGCCAGGGTGTTAGTGAGCAGGCATTCGAGGATCGCGGACCCGTGCGCGACGTTGTAGGCCCAGCCGTTCGAGCTCAGGAGGAAGGCGGTGGTGTCGGCGAAGCGCGGGTTGTAGGTTGCTGTCGTGTAGTACTCCAGGAAGTGGAAGAGGCTGAGGCTTGCGAGGAAGAAGGGGAGGCGCCAGAGTGGAGTTGTGGTTGTTAGGAGGAGGTGCAGGGTTAGGCTTGTGGTGAGGCCGAGGGTGGTGCCCAGCAAGAAGGCGCGGAGTGAGATTCCGGAGAGCGATTTCGTGCCGGTGGGGAGGTTGGAGGGGTCGAGGGGCGGTGTTGGTGGTGAGGGGGATGCGGATGCGCGTGCGGATGCGGATGCGGAGGGGGTCGGCGGGTGCGAGGAGGGTTGGTAGGCGCGGTATTGAGGGGTTGTGAGGGAGATCGGGGTTGTGGTGGCTGGTGGAGTGCTGCTCATTTTGACGTTCAGGAGGGGGGGTCTGGTGGTTGTTGTTGTTGTAAGCTGGGTATGGTGTTTAGTGGTGGTGGTGGTGGTGGTAATGTCGGTGATGCATCGCTTTAGGGGGTGATGCGGGGGTTTTGTTATGGTTTTGCTAGTGTCTGCGCATGGTTTGAGAGAGAGACGTGTGCATGAACGAGCGGACGGCTGAAAGCGAGCGAGAACAATCGCAGCGCAGCGGGCGTGGAGGACAACAACGATTGTTGTTGTTGTTGATGCTTCGTTTCCCTCCCACGGGACTTTACCTCCGCGCTGCGCGGATTCCCATGGATTCCGTGGTCTTGTCCGCCGGGCTTACATAAGGTATCCTGCACAGATGGTGATTGGTCGAAAACCCTGGCCCCGTGGTGGTAGGGCGATTTTATAGTTCGGACTGAATCACGAACTCTTTCATGAACCTTCCTTTGTTCACCGTTCCATCACGAGCATGAGGCTGTCTTCAACGGTCATGAACAGCTAGCGGTGCTGGTGCGTCAATCGAACGCAGCTTGAGAGAAATAAAGCGAGCCGGAGAAGTCGCCCACGGTCTGCTTCTTCTCCAACTACTCAATGAGGACAAGTGCATATGGCGCTGGCTGTTCTGCCATCAATGAGGAGTCTGTGTATTCTTCCTTACATGGGAATATACTTGCTTACGTGGGAGTATACTTGCATCTGCTCTATGTATACTTTGGACTCTATGACACTCTAAGCGTCTTTCTCACCAATAATGCACATAGTCCTTACGCAGGGCTGCGATTGAAGGATTCTCATACATAGCCCTAGATCGCTGAGCTAGCAATGATTGACAGACGATCGGTCCCAGAAAAATCAGGCACAGATATCGATTTCCAGCACGCCATCTGACTGTCTATGTACTGGACTCAAAGTGGACTGTTACACGCCGAAAGGGGTATCATCCTCCCCAGGTCCACGAACTAAGCAATACTCGAAACGAAATCATGACAATTAGAATACCCTCCAAGAATGCCGCTCGGCGGGTTATTTCATCATTGTCAGAGCGTGATTTGTCTAATCACTTGCCATTGAAGTGGCCTTCTCTCAATGACATCGATTTTCGATTCCAGAAAGCCTCGGCCTATGACGCTTTCCTTACGAAAACCAATATAAATGTGACACACTCTCAGACATAAAAGGCATAATCATAGAATATTTCACGAGCATCTCGTCTCCATCTAAGCTTCCACGGATACCCATGTCTTTCTCAATGATCCAAGCCCCTCTATCGCCTCCCCTTGGGCATATGCTCACTCTACCCTTCTCCCAGGTCCGGAGTCCACCCAAGCCAACGCAGGCGACAAGAGAATACGAGCAAGCCTCGTCTCTAAAAACGAGCGACAGCAAGCAAACGCATTGCCTGCCCAGTAGCCATGAGTCGATGCAGAAAGAACAGTCTGACTCTAGGTCCGTCGCCGACCTGGTAGCTGCGCGGGCTCGGTGCCAACGTGCATGTCGCCGTTTCAATAATGCGGGCGAAGTCTCTCGACGGCAAATGCTGGAGCTCTGGAAAGAGTAAGTACCAACGGGCTGCCAGACACATCTTATCTCTAGCTCGCGACGATCCGATCGCTTGTCATCCAAGCCTTGCTAATAACAACAGCATCCTGAACGACCAGACCTCTCTCCCTCCACCTCAAGAGGACCCCCTGGACGATGACATCCAGCTAGAACATTACCCTTGGATTGAACCTCCATTTCGAACCGACTATGGACACAATTTGAAAGTGGGCGAGGGCGCCTTTATCAACTTCGATGCAGTCATCATTGACACCAGTCCAATAACCATCGGGGCGCGCACGTTGATTGGCCCTCGGGCCAGTCTGTACAGCGGCACGCATCCGTTAGACCCAGTTGAGCGGAATGGCTTCAAGGGTCCTCAGATCGGAAAAGAAATCCACATTGGAGAGGACTGCTGGCTAGCAGGCAACGTGACGGTATTGCCTGGAGTGACTATAGGGAAGGGGTCAGTTATTGGAGCTGGCAGTGTGGTCAACAAGGTGAGTTCTTGCAGGGATTAATGAGATTGAAGAGGCCGAACAATGCTGACGCAAGCTGATCGTAGGATGTGCCTGCTTTTCACTTGGCTGTCGGCAATCCAGCGAGAGTAATTCGCAAAATTGAGACCGCCATGAGCGAGTGAACCTGCTTCACATTGTGATTGTTTCCAGACTGTAAATTGTTATTAGTGTGATATAGGATCTTACGGTCATTGCCGAGAATGTCGATAGCTGGAACGAGGATTATGCGTACTACAGAAATTGCCACTGCCAGTGGATGACTAGACAATGCATACTGAGGAGTAGACTAAACAGTACAAGCATTCTTTGGGATTGAGCGGGGGATATGATACGTTTCGCGACGATCGACGGTCTGGTGGGGACTACCGGTTAAATGGTCTTTCTCCGGGACCATGCAGCAAGCGAGGCGATAGACTACGTAAGTACGGAGTATTAAAATAGTCTAGGGAAGAGGGGGCTGAAGCTACCCCGCGCTAAGGGTCGAGGAGTCAAGTGGAGTCAGTTAACTTATGGATTCAATTTAAGCTTCACGGGGGCTTTTTAGCTGTGCCTGACCTGTGAGCGAGCTGTGTCAAGTGTGTTGGCCCTAGAACTGCATCGCCCCTAGCCTAGAATCGAATGGTTTCTTTCCTGTGGACTCTCTCTGCATGACACATTCAGTCTATTACGCTTGTCTTCAGGCCGATTAATGACAGGGATTGGCATTCCTAGATGTGCTGAAGAGGTCTTCGTCGTAGAAAAAGATAGTTTGATGGAGACAGAATGACAACAAATATTTCATCGTCACTTTCCGGAGGAAGTTTGGGGGTTTGGGGAGGGGTTGGTGCATGACGAGAAAATGATTTAATAGCCTGAGGTTTTTGGGATCAGGGGCCTTCCACTAGGTTTCCTACATACATAGTAAAATCCTACATTCAGTAGAAGCAGGACCTTAGCATGGCTAATACTGAAATAATCCAGTATGTAGTGATGTGTTCATTATCTGGTCAAGATGGTTCTCCTCCGAATTGATCAGTAGTGATGATCGTATCAAAAAAACCCAGAAAATAAATAATGTCAACTGGCGGGACTGCCGTTGGCCAGAACTCTTCCTTCCCCTCCCCTCCTCTCAACCCGCCAAATCGCGGCTCCACAGCAACGTCAGAGCTGCACTTCTTCCCTTCCGCCTTTCACTTCCTCCAGTCTGCATTCACCATTCAACTTGTCGCATTTCCCTTGTCTTGTTATTCAACCTACCTACTTACCTATACACTACCTACGCTTCTCCCTTTCCCCCCCCCCCCCTATCTCTCTCTCTCTCCCTTCCCATCTTACTTCCGGTTCTTCGAAAAGAAAAAGCAGTCGCCCGTTCCTTTGTGGCTTGAATGGGTAAACTGAATCAGCTACTTAACTGATAGCTGCCTGCTTTCCATCCTCCCTCCGATTCAAAGAACAAAGTTGGTTCCTCGTTTTATTCCGCTTCTCTAATCTGCACCAACTAAGCTCAATCTTACCTTACTTCCCTATCCACTTCCTTCAGTGCTCATATTCTACGGAGTCTCTTCAACCATACCATAATCTTATCAGCTTCCTCATCTTTCCTCGCAACCTCTCGATCGTCTTTACTACACTACCTCCCACCCCCACCTTACTTTACCTTTCCCCCCTTTCACCAAGCTAAGAAAAATGCTATGGCAGCTGCCCCGCTAGAGACCTCTAGCACCCCGCCCGACACTACCCCAGCCGATACGACGCGTTCCTTTGGTGATTCCATGGAAGATAACGACCCTCAATCTACGCGAAAACGTCCCCGTCTTGACAGTGGAAGTGGAGCATGTGATTCCTGGTCCATTTCCAACGACACTTCCGTATCTCAAGGTCCCAACCACATCACCGATGCTCCTGCCATTTTGGGCGAGGAAGCTTCCCCGTCGTCTCGTTCGGCCAGTCGAGTGACCATTAACGTGAAGTCCCCGATTTCCGAAACCATGGCTTCTGCTCCTAGCGATTCGCCGACAAAACAGGCCGGTCCCAGCCAGCCAACTGCTCTTTCCGATGGGGCCGGTGTCGAAGCTCCCGCCGCAATATCCCTGTCGTCTTCGCCTGCGCAGAGTCCGGAAATCGAGGTGGCAGATCTGGAAGATATGGACCAGGATCCCAATACGTCGAGTTGGAAGCCGCTAGGGGAGGCACTGCGGGAACCGGCAACCCCGGAGCTTGTACAGCTTCACGACCATCTGTCTTTGATAGACACATTTCCGAAGCTTCGTCCGGGAACGGAGTCGCGCGAGAGCATGGAAGAAATCAGTGTTGCCCTGGAGAAAGGTACGGCTCTCGCCTAGGCGTAAGTGGGAAAGAAACACAAACTGAACTCGTCTGCAGGCTCGGACCTCGATACCACAATCTTCAACGCTGTGAAAACGTGGCTAGACGATGTGGTGAACAACCTCAATTCGTTAACATATGCAGTCTTGGTAGAGGACCGCGACGCTTGGGAAGAGGTACCAAGCATGATGAATGGCTTGTTACGCCGGATGTGAGTAGACCCTCCTATACTCGTGATTCCTCAGGACGGCCGAACACGACCTTAGATAGGCACTAATACCTGTGCAGTCAGGTGCTCGTACCGGAGCAAGGCGAGGCCCTGTGGGCTTGCTTGGAAGAATTCATCCTCAGCTATGCCCAGCTGGCCCTCCACATTGTTCGTCTCGATACCTTGCTTCTGGACCGGGCGGTCAAGGACCCGAATCTGCAGCCATCAGAACTGTTGTCCAAAGGTTATTTGCCGTCGCTAGGATGGATACTGCAGATCAATCTTATCCCTTTCTTCCGTGCTATGGAGAAATCCTTTGGCATTGAAGTCCCTAATATGATCACACGTATCAACGATAAACTCGCCTCGCCTCCATATGACATCGTTAAGCGACTGTCCGAGTTCGCGGCTTGCCTCACGAGCTTGGTAACTCAGTGGCCATACTTGTCACAGGCCTTGATCTTAGTCCTCGACATCGTGAATAACCTAGTAGAGTCGGGCGTCGAGCGACGCAAGTACGGTGTTGACGAAGAACTTCTCAATTCTCCCGTCTACAGCCGTACCCTCAAGGCGCTCTACCCCTTGGTTCGAGCTTTTGACGACAAGTATCAATTTCACATCACCAAGAAGTCTTCGTGGTTGTCCAGCGAAATCAGCGAACCAATGCTTCGCGCTGTCTCCCACACATATCTTAACTTCTGCCTTTGGAGCCGAGAATGGTCGGACCAGATTGCGGATGATCTCTCCATCCAGATTCCTGCTGACATCCCACCTGATATCTCACTTGAAGCTCGGGCTTTCGTTGTCTATTATGGTTGGAAATTCGCTGTGCTGAAGAAGCATATCATGGACGGGCGGATGGAACTCAGAGTGCACGGCATGGAGACGATGCAGCTCGATCTTGTCACTGTCTATCGGCAGTATATTCAGCCAAGCCCCGATGGTATCGATCACCCAGTTGTTCAATACCTGGTGGACTTCCTGAAGCGGAATCGTATGGTGGAATATATTGTTGGCATCGATTCGCACCCGCAGCTGATCAGCCGAAGTGGGAACGTCGTCGGATTTTTGGTGGTCACGTCCACGTATACCGACGCTGATACCGACACGATATGGAGGACGGTAACGGAGAGCCCGGATTCACGAGCGGTGTCCGAAATCTTGGGAATGTTGTCCAGAACTTTTCATATGCACGTATCTACGTCGCCTACATTGCTTTACCTTTGCTCTAAGCTGTTGGAACTCCCGTTGGCTCGCTTCGATGCGCGAATGATCGAATTCTGTGAACAGTTGCTCTACCATATGCGCGAGAAACACAGTGAACGGCATCGCCACGAGCTCCTAGGACATGTGGACGCTATTCCGCTACGTCTTTGTGTGCGCCTCATTCGGGAGAGCGCTGCTACTGACGAGCTGTCCGTGGACCACAAGGCCCAGCTCCAAAAGTTTGCGGCCCACCAACTCAGTGCTTTTATGGATATTGGTCTGAGTGAGTCCGACAAAATGGAAACCTACGAGCTTTGCGTCCAAGACTTAGCCGAGATGAACGAATTTACAGCTGGCAGTATTCAGGCCTTGAATGCTCTTCTCGCGAATAATGACACTCAAAGCGTCCGCAAGCTCGCCGAGGATTTCGATTTGACGCGCTTGGTGATAATCGAGCTTACGAAAGCAGTGGCCAACCAACAAATCGATATCGAAGATACTTTCTCTTGGAATGGGTTTCTTTCGCGCATACACCTACTGGCTCGCATCATCGATAGTGTCCCTGAGTTTATAACAGCAGATCTGAGCGATATCCTGTGGCGTGAGGTCATGATGTCAAAGTCGCTCGTGCAGCAGGGCAGACGAGTCCTCTGGGACAGGCTCTGTGCTCTAACACGATGTGCCGCACAAGCGAACCCTTTCATCGAGCGATGCCTCTCCGAGTATCTGCCAAAGCTTTCGCCTGATGAGGACTATTCGCCGGAGGTCCTTTACTTCGCAAAACATGCAGTCAACTATGAGATTCGCTTCCATCCTCCTCCAGTTGCTGGCGAGAATGAAGTCGTGACCATTCCAGGTATGGAGCGAATCTGGAACATGATTTTGACTGCACCACCTGGTACCATTGAAACAGACGCAACTAGCTACGCCATTGAAGTGTACCTTGATCATAGCGTGATCAATCGCTCCCCTCGCTCTGCAGTTGAAGCAACTCATATTGCGCTGGTCGATCGCTGCGTCGAACAGCTCAAAACAGCTGCTTCTAATCTGCGCCCTGCACTTGCACACAGTGACCGGCCCACGGGCACCGCATCTGAGTCTAGTGTCCACCCGGAAGAGCTAAGATTCAGTCGTTCCTTGCTTTTCCTGCGCCAATTCCTTCAGGGTTTGAGAAGCCGCCCTCAGTATAGCCCTCCTCAGAACTCAGCATCCCTCGATCTGCCAACTAAAGTCATCAATGGTGAATTGATCAATATTCGCTATCAAGCTTTCAACGGTGGTACCCAAACCAAGGTAAACTCATTGCAGATTGGGGATCTATCAACCGCTGCGGAGCTCGTTGAAACTCTAGTCCGTGTGACAGGTTTCAGCAAGCTGAACACTATATTTGGAGGCCAGCGGGTTGATCTTTCTGAGAAGCCCGACATCACCTTGCGGGATTTGAAGCTTGGAACTGGCCTCCTGATCGTTCGTCGGGATCCAGAAAGTCGAGAAGTAGCACTTACTGGACGACGCCAGTCTTTGACTTCGGTAGATTCTGAAGTGCTCAAGCATTTCGATGATCTCTATGATCTTCTGGGTATAGAGGAACATCTAGCACGAGAAGTAGGTGTTGTGTTCAAGATATAGCTAGCGTCGGCTCTGACTGAATTCTCGTCACAGATTTATGACTTCCTTACCGTGTTTCCGCCGCAGGAGAGAGTTTTACAGCTGGTGAAGTCCATTGAGAAGACTGAAGACGACATGTTTCCTATGGACAAACCCTACTACTTTTTATACTCGGTCCATGCGCTTTCTGTATGTCTTCGCGAGGAGGCTTTGGAGGTGAGGCGGGCAATCGTTCCTTGTTATTATCTGGACGCTACTAAATATGCTTCACAGTCATCCCCGAATCAAAGCTATGTGTCTCATAGCATCAAAGTCCTCATTTCCGCATTGACACGTCCTGCTATGTCCGTTGCTTTGGAAGAAAGTGCTACAAAGCTGATGTTTGCCACGCATCTCGTCGAATGCCTACTCTACGCTCTCTTAGTGCAACCGGCTCGTGTTTCTGATACACCATTGGATACACCATTGATCTCAGATCCATCAGCGTTATCCCGGAAACTTCTTGAGTGCATAGACGTTGCGCGAAGATTGCCATGCTTTCAAATTCCAGAACCTAGTGTCTTCAAGCTAATATGCCACTCCTTCGCCATCATCACTGAAGGTTCTGTACGTGACCTCAACTTCTGGAGCGCAGTCAAACAGTGCACAGGGTTCGACACGCTTCTGGTGTCGCTCTTGTTGGACGAACCTCGTCAGCCCATTCGGAAGGGCATTGCAGAGAATATAGCTGTTGTCTGTAGTCCTTCATCGCTGCTGAAGAAGCAGGCCAGGCCTGCACGCACAGAAAGTGAAGAGGCGAATGTCGCTTCAGACTTTGGGAATCCTATCCGTGTGGACATCTTAGCTACGATCTGGGATGCTTTCACCAAGGCCTTTCCGAAGACCCTGGATCATGCGCCTTACTCCCACGAGTTCTTCGAGGTTGCCTTCCTGGTTTTCCGCTCCGTCGCTGAAAAATCGCCGCAAGATTTGGTGTTCAGCCAGTATCTCAAGGACTGGAGTCAGATTATGCTACGTCATGAAACCGAAGAGTTTGTCGGTCGCGAGCTTGTGGACGACCTGATTTTGGGTTTCTGTCGCCTGCTGAAAACATGCCTCGATCTGGCGAACAACACGGAGACCGCGATAGACACTTTCGATCTTGCTGAGCAACTTTTCGACAAGTATCTCTTTCCTGACCTATCGTTGCCGTCAGATGACCCGATTGTCCCTCAGATCCCAGTCATGCACACACAAACCCGCCAGGAGTTGTATTCTATCCTTTGTCAGCTCAGCGAGATCGACAACAATTATGCTAAATTGGTGGATCGTCTCCTAGATGTCATCCCGCAGGATTACACCTACTCTCCTTCGTGGTGCTTCGATCGCTTCAAGCTGATTCGCTCGCCGGAGGGCTATGCAGGACTCAAGAACTTGTCCAATACTTGTTACTTGAACTCTCTCCTTACCCAATTGTTCATGAATGTGGGTTTCCGTGAATTCATGATGCAGCTCGAGCTCGAGGATCCAGAGACCTCACAGACCTTGCTTGATGAGACGAAGAAGTTGTTCGCATACATGCAAGAGACGTGGCAAAAGAGTGTCGACTCACAGGGATTCGTTGATACCATCCGCACTTACGACAACGAAGCGATCGATGTTACCGTTCAGATGGACGTCGACGAGTTTTACAACCTGTTATTTGATCGATGGGAGGCTCAAATCCCGGGCCAGGAAGAGAAAAAGAAATTCCGCTCGTTTTACGGCGGTCAGCTCGTGCAGCAGATAAAGTCCAAGGAATGTCCCCATATTTCCGAGCGTCTCGAGCCATTCTCAGCCATCCAGTGCGAGATCAAGGGCAAAGCAAGCCTTGAAGAGAGCTTGCAAGCCTACGTCGAGGGAGAAATTATGCAGGGTGATAACAAATACTCTTGTACATCCTGTGGTCGTCATGTCGACGCAGTCAAACGAGCTTGTCTGAAAGATGTACCTGACAACCTCATCTTTCATTTAAAGCGCTTTGACTTTGACATGGTGACAATGATGCGAAGCAAGATCAACGACGAGTTTAAATTCCCTGAGCGCATCGACATGAGTCCTTACAATGTCGAGTATCTTGCCGATCAGAGCACGGATATCAAAGAGGATATGTTCGAACTGGTAGGGGTTCTGGTACACAGCGGCACTGCCGAGTCTGGGCATTATTACTCTTTCATCCGTGAGCGGCCCACGGCCGACAACAGGGGGTCATGGGTCGAATTCAATGATTCAGACGTCACGCGGTTTGATCACGGCAAAATCCCAGATCAATGCTTTGGCGGCATCAATGACTCTCTTGGATCTTCTTCGATGGGTCAAATGCGGTTCAACAAGGCTTGGAACGCTTACATGCTTTTCTATCAACGCGTTTCGAGTATGGAATCAGCAAAATTGACATATAAGCCTACAAGACCCCATCATTCAGTACGGGTTCAATTGCCAATCCCTCTTGCAAATCACATCACCATGGAGAACGAACTATTTATACGGACATACTGTTTGTTGGATCCTTACCACTCGTTCTTTGTCCGGTTTATGCTCTCCTTGCTCCGTGACTCCGAGGACCCTAGGCGTGAGGAGAGGTTGAAATTGGACAGGCAGGTGATCACCATTGCTCTGGATACCTTCGAACAATTGTTATCCCGAACTAGAGAGCTTTCTCATCTCGATACATTTGTAGGTGAGATACTGAAAGTCATCGATGATAGTCCGCGAGCCGCTTTCAGGGTCATGCAATGGCTCGTGGAAAGGCCGTCGGCGGTCCGCAATCTGATCCTGAAGAGCCCTCATGTGGCTGTCCGGAACAGCACGGTAAGGGTAATTATCTGTGCACTCTCGAAACTCCAAGAAGCTCACCGAAGAGCCGACGATGGGAGCAAAGAAGAGGAGAGATGGTTGAATAGATATTTGGACGCCTTTGAATCATTGGTAAACACCCTGGACGATCTCTGGACCATGATTCATACGGTGGGCAGGTCCTGGGATGACTACTTCGAGCTCCTACTTCTTCTCGTCAGCTTTGGCGGTGACGAGGCTGGAATAGTCCTCAACAGCGGGTTTCTGCAGAAATGCCTGGAGCTCGTGTGGCTTGACCACGAGGACCTGAAGCGCCTTCGCCGCCATTATCTGGCATACTGTAAGCTGTTGGAGAAAGGCCGAAGGTTCTCGCATCGGAAGATGATGGATCTTCTGGCGGCGCTACTGGAACATGTTAACCTCACCGTGCCGCCAAATCCAGACGATCGACGGCGGATATTGTCAGACGGCAGGTACACTCTCACCATCACGGAGAGTGGTCTCGTGCGACCATTGGGGATGAAACAGGAATTACTGGTTCTTCAAAAGGTTCTCCAGCAGTACAGCAGTCCTCAGGCTTGCAGAAGAATAGTTGGTGTGTTTATTGATGCGGAGCCCGACGCAGGCCTTCTCGACCCCATCTGCAGAATGTTGGAAGAAGGGCTGAGGCTCTCCCCTGCAGAAACTTGTACTCCCTTCTTGGAGGCAACATTGGTTTTCTGCCGTCAGAGTCCCGACAAAGACCGGGTCGCTGGTTTGATTGAGTTTGTGTCGAAAGGGATTGAGACCATCAACAACAGCGGAGGGAAAGAACATCTCACCTTCTTCACGAGCGTCATGACCAGCAAAAATGAGCGTATCGGACTTGATGAGACTTGGTTTCTGAAACAACTCATTGACAATATTCCGGACTGGGCCCCTACATTGCTTATTTACCCTGAAAGGGCTGTGAGAAACATGACCCTGGAAGTTTTACGCCAGACCTTGTTCAGTGTTCAAGATGGGGTGGGTGAGAATTGGGAAACGCATCAGGCAGAGGTCGCCAAGCAGCTGGTGGCTGCAAGCCTTGAGAGACTTCACAAGCTGTGTCAGCATGCATCCAGCACTGGCGTTGACACTAAAAGTCTTGACTGCGTTCGGACGGTTATCGACCACTGCCTTACCACATACTTCGATCCTAGCGACGAGGACCAAGAAGAAGTCCGTCGCGCACATGGTGTGTCCAATCCCGCGGTATAAAATTGAATGACATTGCTGACGCTGACTGTCTAGAATCCATTGCATCATTAGAGGAGGTGTTAGCGGGCCTGCCTGAGGAGGTAGCTTCGGGTAAGTGGCCATTTTTCATTAGCCCTCCATGTCATCGTCTAACACTAGCACCGCTCAGAATCTGATGCATTGTCTGCAGAAGAATGGGAGGACAACTCCGTTATGGCAAGCGATTCCGAGATGGGACCGGTAGCCTCTCCCTGAGTCCCATGTCTCTCCGGCTTCCAAAGAATTTGATGTACCACATATGAGAGACGAATTTACGGTCAACCTTCTTTTGTGTGCTTGTTGTGCTCTTTGCATCTACGGCGTTCCCTTCCAGCTGAGCTTGGCTCAATTAGACACGGGGCGTTTTCTCGTTTTCTCGTTTTTTAAACTGTTCTGGCTAATGCTGCTTCGATGGCTGGATGGTTGGGTGGGAGAGGGTGTTTCTGCTGCTGTCCATGGTCTGTGTCTGCTTTAGCCGGTTTTCAATAGTGCTTTTGCTCTTCACTCCTTCTGTGTTGTGTGTTGTTCGAGAGTAAGATGGCTCTGCTTTACTCCGTGTGATGATTCTTGTAGGGGTTGTCTGTTCGCTATCTACCTGATCATCGAACGCAATGACAGTTTGATGACCATGAATTTGCGCAAGTCTTTCACGCGTAGGTACTGCAGGTTGTATTCTGAGCATACGTGCCCTACGTGTAAAAGAAGTGGAGTTTCTCGGAGGCAGAAGCATGCGGACAGTGTCGCAATACGTATCAGAGATGGCATGGTTAAGATCCCATGCACCTATCACAGAACCCTAGATTTAGATAGTAAGAGTTGTCTTCTAGACAAAATCGAACCATCATCATCAACTCGTAACTTTCTTGTCACCTCTCTGACTCCACTAGTGATTGCAAGAATTATTTTTTTTTCTTCTTTCTAAACTATCCAGCTAGGCGCCAGCACCTATGCAAGAAACATCCAGTTCTGCAGATAAAGGAGGGGAGGGGAAGAGAGGGAGGACTCGCTATAATAGACTCAGCCGGGGGGAGAAAGGGCTATGGTGAACACGATTGAAGAGAGCGGAAGATAGAAAGAAGAACAGGGAACAAAGACCATCACCATTACCATTACCAAAGGCTAATGGAGCGGGAAGAGGAGGGAGGGGGAACCGGATACGTATGAGCCTACACATCCTCAAACTCCTCGTCGTCCTCATCCTCGTCGGACTCCTCCTTTTTGATGTCGGGCTCGACCTTGACTTTCTTTGCGGCGGGACCAACACCACCGCCGCCGCCGCCGTCATCCGTGGCCGGCGAGGCGACGGAGGTCTGGGTGGCGCTGGCGAAGCTCGAATCCGTGTCGAGCTCGCGTTTGATTCCTGCTGTTGTGGTGGTGGTGGTGGAAGACTTGGGCGCGCTGGTGGGGCCGACGCTACCAGCACCACCGGCACCACCGGCAACGGCGGGCGAGGCGGCGCTGGTGGTCTCGCTGGCGGAGACGCCGCCGACGTCTTCGAACTCCTCGTCGAATTCATCGTCGTCCTCGTCGTCATCGTCTTCCTCGCTGCTGGCGTCCTGCTGGGCCTGCAGGGCCTTCTCGCGCTCCATCTCGGCGTAGTAGGCGGCGACCTTATCGTCCAGGCCGTCGACGTCGGGCTTGCGGTCCTCGTCCTCGTCCTTGATGATGGGTTTGCTGTCGCCGTCCTCGTTCTCGGCCTTGACGAGCGGCAGGTTACCGGCGGCGGTGGAGACGGTGGAGTGGGTGTGCCAGACGGGGAGGGCGTTCTGCTTCTCGACGGCGGCCTTGCGGGCGGCCTCGGCGGCCTGCTCGGCGGCGCTCTTCTCCTCGCTGGAGGTCAGCGAGATCTCGAGGGCGGTGGCGTCGGTCTTGGTGTTGCCGCGGACGGACTCCGGGCCGTTCTTGGAGGGGACGACGACGGAGGCCCGCGTGGGGTTGGTCTGCTGGTTGCGGACGACGTCGACCTTGTGGTCCCAGGCGGTGTCGAAGTCGTTGGGCGGCACCTCGACCGAGTCGATCTGCTTCAGCAGCTTCAGCATCGGGTCCAGCTGGTTCATCAGCTTGCTGTTCTTCTCGTGGCCCGTCCGGTCGATCCCCTCCGTCCCCTTCACGTCCTCCGTCCGCTCCAGGATCGCCCCGCAGTTCTGGCACTCGAACCCCTCCTCCGAGTACAGGCTCAGCACGTCCAGCTCCGTCCACTCCGCCCCGCACCGCAGGCACACGTACTCCTTGCGCTCCTCGCTGGGCGTGTACTGCGCCTTGATCGTCGACGTTAGCTTCGACACCTTGTACTTGATCGCGTCCACCACCGGGTGCAGCGGGATGTAGTAGTATTCCCGGTTGACGGGGCGGGTCGAGCCGTCGCGGATTTCGGCGCGCGTGCTCCTGCATGGGGTTTGATTGGGGTTAGCGGGTTGAGATTTCCCAGTCGGTGGGGTGGGAGAAATGGGATGTTGTGTGCGCTATAGAACTGGTAGACATACACCGAGATCAGCCGGTCCTCACGCAACTTGGCGCATAACTTGCGGAGGTCTTTCTGTTGCATGCCGAGCAGGAAGGCGAGGTCTTCTGCGTGGAGACTTTTTTTTTCCCTCACAGATTCGTGATCAGTCCTTGTTAAATTTGGCATGAGAGTGAGCTTGGTGCTGCATACACTGAGTGGATGAAGAGCGCATCCACCACGAGGATGTGGCGGGTCTCGTAGAAGGCGCGGACCACGCTTCGGATGAGCGTGTTGGCGAGATCCATCGTGTGAGCGTTTGGCGTGACGGAGGGAGGCTCTGTTCAGGTGAATTTGCAGGGATGGAAGGCCGTCGATCGAGTGTTGGGATGTGGTGGGGATTGGCGCAAAGTGCTGAGGGAGGGAGGGAGGGTATCCGGGCTTAGGCGCGGGTTCGAAGGGTGAGTTGGAGCGAGATGGACATGCTTCTCTTTTTTTGTCGGGGAGATGTAGACTCGAGGGTTAAAAGATAGAGAGTGGAGGAGAATGGGCGCCGGAGGAGTAGATACACCACCAAAGGAAGAAAGAAAAGACAGTGGGTGGTGAGGTGGAAATGGAGTCAAAGAAAGCGGAGGAAGGATGCTAAGGAAGAATGCTAGATCCTATGCCTGAGGCACCAACTGGCTAGCCTTCCTCCGGATCAATCAAGACTAAGACTGGCTGGGCCCAAGAAATCCCCCTCCGGAGCGCAAGAAAAGCCCGCCATGATAATTTCCTCTCCATCGCCAATGCAACAACTACTCCTCCTCCTCCACCACCACCTCCGCCCCCGCCATTCTACACTCGGGCTTTTTCCCAAATCCCCGAGTCTTTCCTGTCGTCCTCGCTCCCCCGCCGCGCTTCAACGCTTCATCCCCATCCCCAAACCCCCCAGCAGCCAGCAACAAGTCCGCTTCGAAAGTCGCAGATATCGCAATCACGTCCAAGAGTTCCAACAATGGACAATCACGAAGGAAGATCTACACAGGGATCCGGTGACGCTCGCGAAAATCGTAAAAAAAGGAATCTGGGCCGTTCGGAGTGGAGGTATGTTCTTCTTTCTTGTTCGGAGAAATCCTTGTGGGGGAGGGGGATCGCGGCCGCGAACCTTTTGTCGAGCTGACACTTTCATCCACCCAAGCCAGTCGGCAAACGATAGATAAACGCGCTCGCAACGAAGAGGAGCAGGAGGTCAAGCGCCAGAAACTCGAGAATGGCGAGGAGGTGCAGGCGCCCGTCTACGCGACGCAATTCTCCCAGGAGGATATCGAGAATGAGCAACGGCGGCCGAAGAAGAAGGTTGCGGTGTTGATGGGATATTCCGGCACGGGGTACAAGGGCATGCAACTGTAAGGATTCACGCCGTGGAATCAGGGGAAAATCTCTCGAAAGGGAGGAACTACCAGCTAATGCGCTTTCGTTTCGCCAAAAGGAGCACCACCGAAAAGACCATCGAGGGCGAACTGTTCACGGCCCTGGTCGCCGCGGGCGCCATCTCCAAGGCCAACGCCACGGATCCGAAGAAGTCGTCGCTGGTGCGCTGCGCGCGCACCGACAAGGGCGTGCACGCCGCCGGCAACATCGTGTCGCTGAAGCTGATCGTCGAGGACCCGGACATCATCCAGAAGATCAACGAGAAGCTGAGCCCGCAGATCCGCGTCTGGGACATCCTCGTCACCAACAAGTCGTTCAGCAGCTACCAGCTGTGCGACTCGCGCATCTACGAGTACCTGATCCCCACGCACTGCTTCCTGCCGCCCCACCCGGGCACCTTCCTGGGCAAGCAGCTGGTCGAGTTCGCCGAGCAAGAGAACGACATGGAGGGCTACCGCGCGCGCCAGGAGGAAGTCGCCGGGTTCTGGGAGGAAACCGACGAGACGATCATCCGGCCGATCCTCGAGAACACGCCCGAGGAGATCCGCAAGCTCGTCGAGCAAGCCCTGCACATGAACGATGACCAAGACCCGGAACAACCGCCCCCTGCCCAAGACCAACCGCCCACCGAGCCCTCGGGCGAACCCACCCCACCAACACCCGAAGACGAAGCCCGCCGCCAACAGATCATCAGCGCGGTCAAGACCATCAAACAAGCCTACCTGAAAGCCAAGCGGGCGTATCGGATCTCGCCCACCCGGCTCGCGCGCGTCCAGGCGGCGCTGTCGCAGTACGTCGGCACGAACAACTTCTGGAACTACACGATCCAGAAGACGCACAAGGACCCGTCCTCGAAGCGGCACATCAAATCCTTCAACGTCTCGGCCTCGTCCCCGCTCCTCATCAACGGCACCGAGTGGCTCAGCCTCAAGGTCCACGGCCAGAGCTTCATGATGCACCAGATCCGCAAGATGGTCGCCCTGGCCGCCATGGCCGTGCGCGCCGGCGCCGACCCCGCCCGCCTCATCCCGGCCTCCTACGGCCCCACCAAGATCGCCATCCCCAAGGCCCCCGGCCTGGGCCTGCTCCTCGAGCGGCCCGTCTTCGACGTCTACAACAAGAAGGCCGTCGAGACCAGCAAGCAGCCCATCAACTTCGACAACTACAAGGCCACCATCGACGAGTTCAAGCAGCGCGAGATCTACGACCGCATCTTCCGCGAGGAGGAGGAGACCAATGCGTATGTTTTTGCCTTGCCCTTGCCCTTGCCCTACCTTGCCTGAAACCTTCCCCCGAAACAATAGTGGGAACTTCCACAGCTAACCTGCAGCAACACAGATTCTCCGCTTTCTTCGGCCACCTCGATCACTACTCCTCCAAGGAATTCCTCTACGTCACCTCCGGCGGGATCCCCGCCGCCAAGATCACGCCCGTCCCCGGCGCCGTCGAGGAGGGCACGGCCACGGATGCGAATGCGCTGAAGCAATCGCAGAAGGACGCCCTGGCGCAGATCGAGGATGAGTCCGAGGATGAGGAGGGGGCGACTAAGGCGAATATCGATCAGAGTGGTTGATTTGGGTGTCTTACCCCCCCCTTGCTTGGGGCTTGAAGGATCTGGGGAGTAAAATGTAGATGCTTGCTAAAGACCATAAAGAATGAATGAAATATTAGATATAAATATATGTTTGGTGTGTGTGTGTGTGTGTGTGTGCTTGTTGACTTGGGTTCTGGAGTTGGTGGTCTGTACAGAACGTAATTGATGCCCGGAGCCCATTCTACAGTACTATCATAGAGCGCAGAACTACTGTACAGTACATATAACAAACACCGTGGAATCGCGCATCGGACATATCACCCAGGCATGAGCAACTTCTTCTCTACAGGTTTTACAGAGGGAACAAAAACACAACAACCACACTCAAGAGAACAATATATTACCGCATTATGATACATGAAAAGATCAAGATCCATTATGAACTTGTGAAGGAAAGACGCTATGTATCAAGTACGGCACCGCAACATCAAAAGAAACAAAAACTACAACGCTGAATGCACAAGGAGATTTTCAGAGGGGCAAAGGCTATTCAACAAGAAGCAGAAAATGCAGCAGCGCAGGCTTTGGACTCCGACACCAGGACGAGAGAAAAAAACAAGAAGAACGACAATGAATAAACAAGCAGATTTGAAGGGGACAGATCGCGAGAATACACAACAAAAATGCAGAAGGTACAAGCTGAGCAGCGCAACTGCCACTGCTCCGACCACTCACTCACGCACGCGTCTAGAACATCAAGGACCGGGTCTTCTGTCGTCGAGCATCCGCACCGCGAACGTCCGGCTGAGATTGAGTGTGCTTGTGTCGAGGTTTGGAGGCCGAGGTCGGCGCCGGCGCCGTCGGCATCGGAATGGATGAGGTGGGTTTGGCAGGAGGCGGGGGAGGAATTTGGCTGAGGCGATGTTCGACCGCAGAAGGAACAGGAAGAGCAGGAGCAGTGGGCACGGCAGGAGTGGAAGCAGCAGGGGCAGCAGCGGTGGACTCCCGTTTCACTTTCATACTCCGCTCTCGCTTAAGGACCATCTCGGTCCAGAGCTTGGCTTGGCTGCTTCCTGAAGATCCTTTGCCCACCGCATCGGCCAGGACCTTCATCCATCCGTCCTTGTCGGCCGCGCTGTCGGCATAGAAATCAATCACTTCGCCGTTGCCGAAGCGGATACGGAACCCTTCCTCCACGAACATATAACCTTCCTCTTCCTCAGCAAACGCAGACTTGCGACGGCCACCACCCCGGGTGGTGGTCTCTTTCTGCATCAGCGAAGATCGGTCATCAATCAACTTGACTGCCTTTGAAAGGTTGATCGTGGCACGTGGTTGACGCGTGGTCTCGTGGTAGGCGGTCAATTTGGATCCCTGAAGCTTGAAGAAGCGACGGCGCCAGTACTATACGTGCCATCGACATCAGCAAAAGCCATAACGGGTGAGTGTCAACAGGGAACTTACCGGGCAGTCGCCACCCTGCTGTGACAAAAATCCCTCGTAACTACGAGCAGAGACGCTCTCCGCCTCACGCATTTCCCGAATGCAGGCGTTCATGCTCTTGGGCATATCCTCCTCCTTGGCACCCTTAGGCTTGGGGACAAACAACAGCTGGAGCTCCAGCTTGCCAATCTTGTAAGGAGGTCTTCGCTGAGAAGTCGTACTCGTCGTACTCTTCTTGCTCTTAACACTGCTCGGCTGCTCTTCAACTGCCCATTCATTGAAGCACGCGATATCAACATTGTAAGGCCGGCCATATGCGTGTTTCTCATGGTCACTGAGAGAGACATATGCGCGCGCAAAACTGCCATCTCTGGCAACCAAGGTCCTCAATCGTTCCCACACAGGGGCATTGATATCTTTGGCTTTGCTTTGCTGGGTGGCAAGTTGCTGCTTCATCTCAAGTTCCTTGCGCTTGCGCGGAGAAGCAAACACACGGCTAAACGTGGAAGTCTTGGTGCGACTAGGCGAGGCAGTAGGGGCAGGCTCCTGAACTCGGAACTTCTCCTCATCCACCTTCATTTGCAAGGTCAGCTGGAACTCAAGGTCCTGTTGGACAATGAGCTCGAACTCCTGGCCGATGGGCGCTGTCTTGCCTAGTTCCAACCAAGAGGTGGTGACGCAATGCAGGCCGTTGTCCAAAGTAAGAGCAAAGTACGATCTCTCACCTATAGTCTGGTTAGCGGCGAATGGACCACAGAACTGATCGCAGTTCCAAACACTTACCTCGTGGCAGAGGCAGATCGAGGTATTTCATGCCAATAACCTTGACAAAAAGACGGCCCCGCTCTTCACCCTCCTCAAGAGCGCCATTGAGAGCAGGCTCCGCCTCCTCGATCGTGGTTGACGGCTCCTGGACGCTGCTTTGCTGGCCTGGGAGCGGTGGGACCGGGCCAGACGCAGTCTTCTTTCGAACTACTCCACTGGCCGTTCTCATACTCGCCCGGCGAGTCTGACCGTTCCAGGGTACGGTAGTCCAAGTCTGCTGGCTGGCCTTACGCGGCGTGGGAGCAGCGCGTGTAGCTCGAGACTCAGCTGGATCTTCTCCTGGAGTCGGCACAGTGTCATCTTCGGTGCTGCTGCTCGCAATGATAACCTTGGTATTGTGCCGCATAAGATAACCTCTCTGTTTGGGGCGATTGTCATTAGTCCACTGTCTCAAACACAAGGACTGGGGGGCTGGTCCATGCTTGGGTGCTTCCTGGCCGTGGAGACGCAGTTGGGAGAGGGAATGTTCAAACGCCACCTTTTGAGATTCAATGACCCTGTCGAATTCTTTGTCCAGTCCAAATCCAAGACTCTCTTCTTCCTGGATGCTGAACGGAATATCCAGCTTCACAAGACTACTCTGTCGTTGATTCTCCTGCACGGGTGGAGGTAGGGATGGCACAGCATCGCCGGGTGCTGATTCCTGGGATTCGTTGGATTCCTGTTTGGTAAGATATGGCATCGGCGGTGGCACCTGTCCGCTCACTTTCCGGCGAGTGGCTGCCATCTGTTCCATATCGGCTGGGGTCAGAGAGGGACGCGTCTTGAGGCGAGTTCCTGGTGCTTTGACGGTTGCAATCGGATCCGGTACACTCTCATCTGGCGAGACCTCGCGATCGCTCTGCTCGTCAGCCACAGGGTGTCGGACAACAGAATCAGGGGTGGAGGGCTCCGATAATTGATTCTGGCTATCCGGTGTCGATGGGCGCTGGAGTGACTCCCGCATGGCGGCCATCTTATCAGCAGACCTTTCACTGATGGTAGACAATTGAGACTCATCGAGTGATTCGTCCACTGATTCATCATTCAGCTCATTAACGGGCTCATCAGCTGGAGCGTCGACAGCAACATTGACCGGCGTCTCTTGCGTCTGCACGGTAGCAAGTGGGGTGGATTGCCTATCCTCAAAGACTTGCGTGTCATCCTCCTCCAGCACGGACATCTCTTCGGGAGGTTGGCTGGAGTAACGACTTTCGTCATCATCCACCTTATCCTTCAAGCTTTGCGAAGAGGATTGCTCCGAATTGGCGTTTTCATAGTATTCTGGAATGTCATAAAGAGAATCATCGTGCTCTTCAGGCTTGATGATCACACTGCTGGTCTCATCGTCATCGTCATCGTCATAGTCGTGGCTATCATCATGGTCGTGCTCCATAGAAGGAATCGGGACGTCCGGGTCATAATCGAAGTAATGGTTGGGACTCGACTCCGCCTGAGAAGCATCCTCAAAGGAGTCATCCAGGAAGCTTTCGCTCTTACGCAGATCTCGGAGAATCGAATCCCTCGAGATGCGCGGAGGGGTGTAAACATCTGCGTCCTCCTCCGCTGCAGTATCTGTTTCCTGGGTGGGTGGGGCATCCATGACCGCAATCTGCTCCTGTGGCTCCTCAGGAAGAGCCTTGGGTGTCTCTGGGCCATCCAGTTCGATTTCCTCAGTGATCGGCTCCTTCTTCTCGATCATCATCAGACGTAGCCTCTCTTCCAGGGACATATGGCCGTGGTTCCGTTCCGTGATGTCAGATTTGCTATACGATGCGGGTGCTGGTGGAGAAGGCAGAACGCGCTGATTTCCACTTCCAAGCTCAAAAGCGGCCGTCATCTTCCCCGGCGATCCACGCTGGGGGAATTGAGGCCGGTTAGAAGGAGGGAGAGGCGGAAGGGGACGGCGATCAACATTTGAATCCATTGACTCGACCCGGGCATGCTGCACGGGATGCTCTTGCTGGGAGGACGGGCGGGGAATGGGGCTATGGTCTTCGTCATCCTCGATGAACTGACCCTCTTCCTCTTCGACCATTTCGTCATTCGCAGTTTCGGGGCTCATATAGCGCCAGTCCTCCGGCAGAACCACTGGTGTTTTCTCGAGGTCTTCCAGGGATGCGTCGAAGCTGTCGTCGCGTTCGAGTGAGGATTCCCGATCGAAGCTGATATCGTTCTCATTTTCCTCGGAGTCATAGCTGCCTTCACGAGAGTCGGAGGCGACGGAGGATGGATCCGGGGTTGTCATTTCATATTCATTCACTTGAGGAGGAGCCGCATCGAATTTTACGCTCTTGGCATGTCGACTACCGTCGATGTCCGACCAGATCTCGTTCTCGGGGTCGAAAGCAGCGTCCTTAACACCGAATCGACTAGCCCGGGACAGCGACGATTTTGCCGGGGCAACCTGATCCTTGCTCGGGGAAGGGGGGCGTGGGCCGATCGGGTTGGAGTCCTGGGGGTCGGGCTGCTGTGCTGGTGGTGCGTTCTGCGCTTGCCTCTGGGATGACCGGTTGAGGGCCAAAGGTCTCTGCGGAACATAGACTTGCGTGGGGTCATACTCTGCATTGTGGTCGCGGAACATGTTGTTATTCTTGACCCTCGAGGCGCGCTTCAGGTTTTCCAAAGACGGTCGCTTCGAGGGAGTATACGTTGAGACATCAGGATCATAGAGGTTCTGGTTTTCTGCGCTTCTATGGAAGGGGGATCCTGATTCCCGGCCCTGCCAGAAAAGACGCGGTGAAGCTGGAGCCTCATAGGGCGACGCATCGTGGGTTTTCATCATCTGCTGTTGCTTGGTCAGCCCAGCGCGCCCATCACCAGCTCGTGGGAATGACGCACCTTAGTAGTTTGGTTCCAGCTGGGGGAGTTTCGTCGTTGAGCCACTGGGCTCACTTCAGATAGCGGACTTTGCCCGGGATTGCTGGTCATCTTGGTGGGAACCCACAATCAGAGGCGTAAGGATGGAATGCAGCAGGAACGAGGCGTCGGGAGGGGAAAACAACGCTGGCAGCTGAATCAGCAACTGTCGATGCAACAGCACATCTCGCAATGTAAGGTCGCTGCAACGAGGTTTCATCCCTTGCGGGATGAAGAACGCGCTCAGAGCTGGAGCGGCCCACGATTGGGGACTGGGGAAAACACACACGCGGAGAGAGAGAGAGAGAGAGACGCGCTGATAAGCCGAACGAACACAAGCAGAAACGGCCAGTCAATCCAGGAATGAAGGAGAACGATGGCGTCGCGATTACTTCAAAAAGGCGTCTGCACAACACATGGGGAAATGGGGGAAATGGAGGAACAGAGGAATGAATAAGGTTGCGTCACCAAATGCAGCCAATTCGTCAAGTGTCTGTCTTGTCGCGATGCGCGATCAAACGAAGGAAGTAAAAAGACGGAAGTATACTGTAAAATGTAACCTGTACCCTGTACTGTACCTTAACAATCAACAAGCCAAGGCTGATGTGATGCGATAAGAGAAAGAGAAACACAGGCCAATCCACCAACGAGCCAACGAGAGGCAGACCGAAAGAAAGGCAGTGAATACTTGGTTGCTTGCTCGCTGGATGAAAGTAGAAGCAAGAAGAAAGAAGAAGAGGAGAAAAATCAAAACACAACAATTGTAATCAGAAGAGGAGGAGGAGGAAGAAGAACGTGTTTTGCCCGATAAATAAGTAGGCACGGGGCAGCAGTTGAGATCCCGATCGATTTGCTTGATTGATTGACAGGGTGATCCGTACAGTATGGACCGAGTACTCAAATGATAACCTGGAAAGTTGGACGGGCAAAGAGTGGAAAAGCGGATGCAATGACTGCAGGGAGGGATGTTGACGTCTGGTACGTCTGATTTAGTGACGGCAGTTTCTATGGCAACTCCACAATTGAGCCGTGAGCCTTGGTTTGCCTTGCTGGGAGAGTGGAAGAGTGGATGAAGAGTGGATGAGAGTTTCAGCTTTTCAGCTGAGGGACTCGACCAGGCAAAAAAGCAACTACGTAGTTGGACACCTTGCAGCCTGCCGGCCTGACGGCCTGGGGCACCCGGGCACCACCTGTCACGATTGCGCTAGTCCCAGTTCAGTCGTAGCGCTCGGATCATTGACTTGGTCCAAGCGCCTGCCCGATTCGGCCGGAGCCTGCTGAATCTTCTCCGCCACTCACTCGCTCACCTCTCAACTCGGCCTGCCGCATCGATTCGTCTTGCAGCTTCGGGAGAATTCAACCGACTCTTGCTCTTCACCTTTCCCCTTTTCCTCTCTCTTTCTCCCTTGCCTTTCCTCTCCTCCCTTCCTCTTGCGTCTCCTCAATCCCCTCCCCCCCCCTCTCTTCCCTCAAGATGAATCGTCTTGGCCGTTCATCTCTGCCACTCCGGCCCAGAGTATGTCTGCTCTGTCAAACCCGAACGACCGTCCCCTCCATTACCTCCACCCTCTCGCCCTCAATCGGATGGCAGGCCATCCGCGGCATCGGACACAGATCAGAACGACGTGGAAAGAAGAGTCGCCATGCCCTGTCCTCAGACGTGTCTCGAACCTCGCTAGCTCCTCGCCCGTCGCGGGAGAGAAAGGGACCCTGGGGCGGCACGAACATCACCAGGGTGCCCGAGGAGCTGTCATCTCGGTCGCGGACGAGGGACGACCGGGGGCTCAGCCGGGGCGACAGCCGAGGGGACAGAGACCCCAGGAAGGATGGCGGTAAGGACAAGGGCAGCAAACCTGAGAGCCCGCTATACAAGGCCTTGAAGATGCAGACCGCATTGGCGCCGGTGTCCTACTCCCAGCGCACCAAGATCAAGGACAGAATCGCCGAAATCACCAGCTTCGATCATTTCCCGCTCATGTCGGTCGTCCACCACTCGATCTCCTCCCAGGCGCTCCCCGGGCTCACGGATCTCATGCCCACCCCGATCCAGCGCGTTGCCATCCCCGAACTCCTCAAGGATCCGCTCCCGCCACTGGGCGCGCCGCCGAGCAGCGACCCCAAATACGCACAGTACCTCCTGGCCGCGGAGACCGGGTCCGGCAAGACCCTGGCGTACCTGATCCCGCTGCTGGACAACTTCAAGCGCCTGGAGGCGGCGGAGGCAGCCCACGAGAAGAAGGAGGAGGAAGCCAAGCAGCGCGAACAGGCGCGGGAGCTGAAGACGAAGAACCGGGCGTTCGACATCGCGCCCGAGGAGCCGCCGCTCTCGAACGCGGCGCGGCCGCGCATGGTGATCCTGGTGCCGACCTCCGAGCTGGCGTTCCAGGTGGGCGACAAGCTCAAGGCCTTCGCGCACACGGTCAAGTTCCGGTCCGCGGTGCTGGCGTCGAACCTGACGCCGCGGCGGATCAAGAACGGCCTCTTCAACGAGAAGGGGGTCGACATCATCGTGACGACGCCGCACCTGCTCGCCTCGATCGCGCAGAAGGAGCCGTACGTGCTGAGCCGCGTCAACTACATGGTGCTCGACGAGGCCGACAGTCTGATGGACAAGTCCTTCTCGCCCATCCTCAACGAGATCATCAGCAAGGCCACCCCCTCCCTCCACAAGCTCGTCCTCTGCTCCGCCACCATCCCGCGCGGCATGGACGCCACCCTGCGCAAGCGCTGGCCCGACATCCAGCGCCTGACCACCCCGAGCCTGCACGCCATCCCGCGCCGCGTCCAGCTCGGCGTGATCGACGTCCAGAAACCCCCCTACAACGGCAACCGCTCGCTCGCCTGCGCCGACATCATCTGGTCCATCGGCAAGGCCGGCGACTCCGGCGGCGACGACCTGGGCCCCGGCCAGGCCCGCTCGCAGGACAAGCGCATCCTGGTGTTCGTCAACCGCCGCGAGGACGCCACCGAGGTCGCGGCGTTCCTGAAGAGCAAGGGCATCAGCGCCAAGGCCTTCACCCGCGACGTCACCGACCGCAAGGAGCGCGAGATCCTGGCCCCCTTCACCGACGCCGCCCCGCCCATGACCGCCGCCCAGGTCCTGGAGGCCCTGGAGGCCGAGAAGAAGCGCCGCCGCGAGGACCGCTCCATCCCCTTCGTCAACGCCGGTGGGGATCTGCACGCCGCCTCGCCGCCCGAGAAGCGCCTCGAGAACGTCCAGGTTCTGGTGTCGACGGACATCGCCTCGCGCGGCGTCGACACCCTCGCCGTCAAGACCGTCGTGCTCTACGACGTGCCCCGCACCACCATCGACTTCATCCACCGCCTGGGCCGTCTCGGCCGCATGGGCAAGCGCGGCCGCGCCGTCGTGCTGGTCGGCAAGAACGACCGCAAGGACGTCGTCAAGGAGGTCCGCGAGGCCATGTTCCGGGGCCAGGCCTTGATTTAAGCCCCCCTAAACCTCCCTCTATTGTATAATCTCTTTCATCTACTTCTGGGCCTTACGACTACTCCGGCGTTTCTTGTTTCTCAAAAGGTGGACTCTTCAAAAGCAAAAATGGGACGCAGGCAAATAATCTCTCTCGGCATGGAAACGTTTCATCGACATCATACACTACTACTACTACTAGATCTGGACTTTTCCTTTTGCAAATGGAGGGGTTGGGGAGTAAGATATGTATTATTACCCTGTATGTATAGTTTCTCATAGATTTCTACTCAACACTGTCCTCTGTACACTGTACTCGTATCTTCTCAATCCATAAACCCTCTTTCACTCATTTCATTCGCCGACTCACCCACCACAAAGACACACACCTCACCCCCCCACCAACAACAACAAGAACCTTACCACCCAGGCAACTAAACAGGAACCCTCCCCGCGACCTCCCTCCAAAACGCACACCGACTCGGCAACTCGACCAACTTTACATTCGCGAACCCACCCGCCGCCACCACAAACTCCCGGCCCGTGGCGCGGAGCAGCGGGACGCCCGGCTGCGCGGCCTCCGTCAATTTATGGGCATTGGGGTTGCCGGTCTGGAAGAAGCTGGCGAAGGCGCCGGCGTAGCCGTCGTAGATGAGGGGGTCGGATTGCTGGACGGCGTTGACTTGGTTCCACTACCGCCCCAAAGAAAAAAAATCAATAATCTAGGTTGCGTGGGGGGGGGAACAAAAAAAGGGAGAGAGGGGGGTTAAAGGGTGAACTCACCCACTCGGTGTCACTGCCGTGTTTGGCGGGCGAGATGGTATACTCGCCGAGGTAGCCGTGGGTGCCGGCGGCGGAGGCGACCCAGTAGGCCGGGCAGGCGAGGACCAGGTCCCGGTAGATCAGGCCGGCGCGGACGAGGGTCGTGTTGTAGGCGTCGATGGTCTCGGTGGTGCCTGCCGGCGGGTAGTACTGGGATTCGAGGAGGCGGATCTCGCGGGAGGTGAGGCCGGGCACGAAGCCCGAGACCCAGGCCTCGAAGCTGGCGAGCGAGGCGTTGAAGCCCGTGGATGTCGTGGTGGTCGAGCCCAGGCCGGCGGGGACGAAGTTCTCGCCCTCGTGCGAGTTGTACATGCCCCAGATGAACTCCGTGGGGAGGGCGCCGCGCGCGGTGGCCTCGGTGAGAGTGTCGGTCAGGAACGCACCGTCGATGACGGGGGCCCAGGTGTACGAGCTGGTGGTGTAGGTGTGGCTGGCGTCGATGACCAGGCTGGCGTCGCGGATGGTCTGCACGTCGATGGTCTTGAGGCAGCGCAGGGAGTCGTTCGCCGTGGTATTGCCGCAGCCGGTCAGGTTCACCAGCTGCGAGTAGATGGCTTCGGCTTGCGGGGCGTTGTAGGCGTAGGTCTTGGGCCAGAAGGGCGAGCTGGCGAGGGCTTTGCTGAAGAGCTTGGGCTGCTTGCCCCGGCCGTTGGCCAGGACCTGCGCGACAACGGACCCCGCGCCGGCCGACTGGCCCCAGATCGTCACGTTGTTGGGGTTCCCGCCGAAGTGGTGGATGTTCTCCTGCACCCATTTGAGGACGTATTGTTGGTCCAGCAGGCCCGCGTTGAGGTCGGAGGTGGGCGAGTCTTTGATCGCTTGGCCCGGGAGGAACCCAAAGGCGTTGGTGCGGTAGTTGGGATAGATCACGATGTAGTCGTTGAGAGTGCTGACGTTGAGGGTTGGATAGGCGCTCGGGGGCAAGGTAAAGGACGCGCTGCCTTCGATGAAGGCGCCGCCGTAGAAGACAACCAGCACCGGTCGATTCGCAGGGGCCTCCCAAGGCCGAGAGTAGAGTCCGAGGTACAGACAGTCCTCAGAGCCATTGACAGTGCGCTGGGGGCACATATCGAAGGCCTGATTACTGTCATAGGTGCCATTTGTAATGGTCAGTGGAGGTTGGGGAGCTCGAAACCGATTTTCGCCCGTGGGGGGTGCTGCAAATGGGATTTTCCGGAAATAGGACAGGTTGTAAGTCGCGTCATAACTGCCTTGGAAGACTCCATAGTCGAGAGTCACCAGAGGCGCCTCATAGGCGCTTATCGCAGACACGAACAGAGCTAGGAGGCACAAGACCCCGCGGGATATTGATCGCATAATCATGTTGACATGCTTTTGTCATAAGGTCGTACAGCCGGCATCTTGGCAGTCGGGGATAGAGGAGGCTTTAAGTACATCTTGGCCATGATGGGCGATCGTTGGTCGGGTAGAAAGAGGCCGAAGTTGTATTGACCTGCATATGCGGTGCAGGAGGAATTAAAGAGATCCTTCGTCAGGTGTCATGAAAAACCGGGGAAGCGTGGCACTTCTCGTCTACCATTGGTGCGATTGAATTCTCCCTCACGATGCAGCCATGGCGAAAATGCGGAGTTGCAGGAGTTTGGCGGGGAAGCAAGGAGGAGAAACAGACCCGCTTGATTATGAGGACGCCCCGGGGAAATATCCGGCGAAGTGCAGAAAAAGATCATCGATTCCAATCCAAGAAGGCCGTGGTGTTGCGATAGGCCTTGTAAGCATACAACTGAGAAGATCAGAAGCGGAACGCCGACCAGAACTGTACAGGGAAGCCCCTCCGATCCAGAGGTATAGGAAGGAATCCAGAAGAAAGAGAATCAATCAAAAGTATCGAATATGTCCATAGATAGTAGCCGCCAAGAGCTGTCAAAGGTGTCAAACCGCTCATGCTCGTCATCATCCAACGCCTGGGTTCCACTGGGAATGGCTCCAGTTGTTCTCAAACGCCGTGCCCAAAAATCGCCCAAACCCATTATTATTCAAACATCGCCATCGTTAGTAAGTCATCCGCATTGCTCGGGTCCGCTGCCTGCTGGCTCGCGTGCTGCGACGCTCATCGCACGCCTCGGTCTCGTCCGTCTCCGTGCGTGGCTCCGACAATTCCGGAGTCGGAGTTACTCCAAAGCTGACACCGCGATCCTTGCGGGAGACACGGGCTTCTTCTTCGGGGGAAAGGAATCGATGGATAACGCGATGATCCATGATCCGTTCTTCGTCATCATTGGGTCCCTCCTTGTCAGTCTTCGGCCACTGGAAGCCATATAGCATAGAATGCCGCTCGCATCGACGACATTCACGTCTGGTCAGGTATGAATCTTGCTGGACGAACCAAGCAGTACAGGTGCGGCAGTCTACCCACCGATCGTAAACCTGTGCGAGCAACTTGGGGGTCTTGGTATAGTCGCCGGGGACTCGAGCCCGTGGTGACTCGACCTCCACCGAAGGAACAACACCTCGCTTCCGCGACTTGTTCAGTTTCTCGACCACGGTGCTAAGCTTCTCGTCCAGCTCCAAGGACTCGGATAGGTCTGATAGGGCATCCCGTTCACGAGACGCGAGAAGCCTTTCTCCGTCGGGTTGACTTGCACCGGGGGTGGCAAGCTCATCCTTGCCGACCAGTACCGTATCTCGAACCGAAGCCTCCGCGGTCTCCTCGATTTTGATCTGGACAGCAATTTCACCAACGGATGTTGCAACCGTGGACGTGGAGGAGTGGTGGGATTCGTCCCCTGCGAGCGAACTAGGCGACGTGCAGTCAGTGGCGTTAGGGCTCTGAATGCAGACCTCATCAACGGCCTCGCTTCTAAGTTCAGCTTTCCGACTCCTGGTGTTAGGTGCTGAGTTACCGGCGTTCGTAGACGACAGACCAGTCGCGGACTCGGGGGATGCGGGGGCGTCGGAGAGCAACAGCTCCGATCGCAGCTTCGAACTCTGGCGGGTGAATTTCGTGCGTTTGCGGGGGGTGCAGGATGGTGAGCGTTCGGAGTCGGTATCGGGGGCATATTTGCGTTTCTGAGGGGTGAGAAGGCCAGTGTCCGCACAGGCAGGCTCGTCGCTTGGCTCGGAAGGCGCCCACCCATTCCGCACGGCACGTTCACACGTCAAGCACAGACACTCGCAGTTGTCAATGCCAAAGTAGTCCTCGCCGTACGAGACCGTGATCTCCTCGCCGATATAAATGTCCCGGATCGCCACGACCTGCATGCCCTCCATGCCCCTCGTCACCAACCGCCCATTAGCATTACAGTCGTGGTTGGCGAAGCGCGCCGGGCCCAGGAAGAACGACGGGGTCTTCCTCCTGCTCGACATCACGATGCTAAAATCCTTCCTCTTCAAATCCAAGTCCTGCTCCTCCTCCCGGGTCATGGGCACCAGAGTACCGCTGAGGTACTTGATCTCCTCACCTTGCTTGATGAACTTACGGGCGCAGATGGCCGCCTCGTGCTCGGTGATCAGGTAGCGATTCGTGGTGGTGACCTCGAAGGGCGAATCCGGCAGATACATCTGGATATATTTGCGTAAGTGGCGGGTAAACCACTCCTTTTCGCGGTCGTTTGGCAATTTCGCCAGGAATCGCTTTAGTCCGTCCATGGCCAGAAATTTCCGCTCGGCGGTTGGCACATCCTTCTTCACGATCACGTCGTGGAGCAGGATGTTCGCAATCTCATCATCCTTGACCCGCCGTAGAGGTATGTATTTCGTCCGATTCTTGCGAGTGTTCGTCCAAAAGTGGGCCTAGGAGCGTACTTCGGTCAACAAGCAGTGCAGGAGCAGCCATCCCCGGTCAGTAGACGTACACGGTCGACGAGCGCATCCGTTGCGACATCATCATAACTTGCCAGCCTTGCCAAAGTCAGACGGTCGCGACGCTCAGCAGAAGGACTCGATCTCGCCTTCGAAGACGGCATGATGTTCTGCGAGGGAGGGCAAATCCCATGTAAGGAAAAATTTTTGGTGTTTCGAGTCAAGGAAGGGGAGCTCGAAGGTGGAATCCAAAAGAGTGCGTCAATGCGTCAAGGGGAAGCGGCGGAAAGTCGGAGAAGAATCACTGGAAATGGATTCGGTACGGGGAAGCGCCAATTGGATGAGAAGGATAATTATTAAGGGGGGGAAAACTAAAGAGTGAAGGACAGGAAATCCGAAAGAATTGACATGATGAACAAAGGAAACAAGCTGGGCTAGAGTGAAGGTTAGCGCGCATGTAAGAAGAGCCGGGGGGTTGGATTGTGATTGTGGTGGTGGAGTGGAAAGGTGTGTGATGGTGAGTGAATTGGGGGGGGGAGGAACACACAGATCCAAGCGCTGGTTGCCCATGCGATGAGCGGATGTCGAATTTACTTAGTATAGTATGTATGACTAGTAAGACTATGGGCTATGGGTAAAGTATGGCTAAGTATGGCTAACTTACAGTAAGTAATGAAAGAGTCTAGTCCGGGGTCGGTCATCGGCGAAACCTGCCGGCCCGGGACTTTGCTGCTGCTGCTGCTGCTGCGGCTGCTGCTGGGAAATCTTTCGGGCAGTCCAGCCAAACCCGATTGAACCAACCCCATCGAACTACTGTTCTCCCCCAGTTCAGGGCACCACATTCACAATGATTCAACTAAAGGTATTTGAGAAAACAAGTTCGCTGGTGGTTTATGCTCTAAGGTCGGGTTGCTGACGCGGGTGAGCAGACGATGCTGAACTGCATCGACAACTCAGGCGCCGCCGTGGTCGAGTGTGTCCAGGTCTTGAAGAAGAAGCGCCCCGCCACTGTTGGTATGTTTCTACAACCTACAACTCCCTGTCGTTGTATCGCTAACGAAAAGTCTTCTTCCGAATTAGGCGACCGCATCGTAGTGGTCGTTCAGAAGCAGCGTAACTTCGGCTCCGACTCGACGGGAAATTCCGGTATCGCGAACAAGGTCCGTCGTGGTGATATTCGTCACGCCGTCGTCGTCCGCGCCAGAAAGGAAATGCAGCGCCCCGATGGTTCGCTCGTCCGCTTCGATGACAATGCATGTGTCCTGATCAACAAGGCTGGTGAGCCCATCGGAACCAGAATGAACGGTCAGTCCGACCCCGTCAACAACCCTCTCAAACAAAACCACATGGCACTAATACAATCTACAGGCGTCGTGGCTACGGAATTACGAGGAAGACAGTGGTCGAAAATTTTGTCATTGGCGCCCATGCATGTATAAATTATACCTCCCGAAAGCGAATTGTTCTTTTTCACTTTGAATAGCTTGTACCAATAAACGGTTTGCATCTCTTTTGATTAAGATCTTCGCAACTTTTTCCCAGGCATCGCCATAACTCCACAACAAATAGCAAGAAAAGAGACCAACATCGGGTATCAGGTCGTCACAAATAGACACAAACTCCAAAATTACATGAAGACATTGCCGCACGCGCAGCACACATAGTAAAGTTTCTGAGAAAAGGAAGAAAAAAAAAAAGTCCACGTCAGCAGCAGGTTCGAGATGGGGAGATTGCAGGCAGAAGGCCTCACCATTCCGGTTTCCGCAGATCGCTGTTGCGACTGGAAGAAGACTGCTTCGGCTTCACCGCAGCTCGGGCAGAGCTTGTTGGACCGGGGAAGCTAATTTGAAGAAAAAAGGCGGGGGTTAGCCACAGAATCCCAAGGTTATGTGAAGGTAGCCCATGAACGGGAACCAAGTCCGGTCTCAGTTCATCATGAAGTCATCATAGTCCTCTTCCGACCATGACTCCTCCGACGATGACTCGCAGACAAAGCAGGTAATCTCTTCCCCGCAGTGATCACAGAAACCCGGGAGACAAACCGTAGGATCAGATCCCACATCTGTGGTGACACCGGCAGTGTCGCCGACTTGGGTGTTGAGTTTGTTTTGGTAGACGCAGTAGGAGGTGGCGGGCTCGCCGACATGGCAGGTTCGACATGTGAACATCAGGCGGTTGTTGACGCGGTCTTCCTTGGGGTACAGCAAGTTGGAGCTAGACATTCTCGTCAGTGTCAAGTCAAAGGGAGTAGATGGAAGGAGATGCGCTTACCATTCGCGACAGAAGCGAAAGTGAATCTGATCGGCGCTCTTGGTTTCGCCGCCAGCGGAGGAGGCTGGGCTTGCAGACATTTTCGGCGTATGGATAGGACGGTGAATGACGGTAGTGGTTTGGAGAAAGATAGAAGGAGTGAGACGTTCTCGTAATTTTTGACGGAAGTGCGAGTGAAGCGCTGTGAGCGAAAGAATAAAGCAGTGGCTGAATAGACGGATGAGAGCTGAGGTATGGAAAGATAAGAGATGACTGGGAGATGGAAGTGGAAGTCAGAAGAAAGAGGCGGAGCGGAAGCAACAACAGCGTGGCCAGCCATGTGGAGAGGTCCGTTGCCGTGTTTGTGTGATTTGTGCGGTTTGCACCGTTTGCTTGTGTCCCCTCGGGTCTCTTCCTCTCTTCCCCCGCAGTTTGTCCCGCAGTCGGACCTGCAGAAAGAACAAAGCTATACTCCGTACACAAGATCCCTTCCCCTCCCCGCTTTTCTTCTCAGCCTCTTTTTGTCATCATCAGACATCAGACACCATAGAGAACTATAAACCTCTCTTAGAGACACAACACACAAACCTCACTACGTTCACAATGGTATTGACACTGTCCATGTTCCTCTCAACTCATCTATACGCTCTGCAGTCATTGTTTTCCAAGCTTACTGCTGACGCCCAGCTTCCACTACAGGTAGAAACCGGTCTTCCGGCAGGGTGGGAGGTTCGCCACTCCAACTCCAAGAACCTCCCTTACTACTTCAACCCGAGCACCAAGGAGTCCCGCTGGGAACCCCCCGCCGACACGAACACCGAGAAGCTCAAGCTGTACATGGCCGACTACCACAGCGGGCCTGCAGGACACGGGATCGGCCAGGGTGAGGGAAAGATCCGCTGCAGCCATCTCCTGGTGAAGCACCGGGACAGCCGACGGCCCAGCAGCTGGCGGGAGGCCGAGATCACTCGGTCGAAAGAGGAGGCGATTGAGATCCTCCGCGGCCATGAGCAGCGCATCCAATCGGGCGAAGCTACCCTGGGCGACATCGCCATGTCAGAGTCGGACTGCAGCAGTGCTCGTAAGCGGGGTGATCTGTATGTGAACTTCTTGAAATGTGCGGCCTCGGGACTAATGTGTTTGCAGTGGATTCTTTGGACGCGGGGAGATGCAAAAGGAGTTCGAGGACGCAGCCTTTGCGCTGCAGCCGGGACAGGTCAGCGGTATTGTTGAGACCGCGTCTGGCGTTCATCTGATCGAACGGTATGTATGGAGTTTATATGGTAGATGGTGGGTACTAACGATGTGTCTAGTGTTCAGTAAAGGCTTGGAGTTTTAGCTCTTATAGTTGGAAGAATATATACCTCGCTTATAACATCCGACGCGCTTGAGATTTGTTGTGACGAGTGCCTTAATTATTGATGCTAGCCAGTAACACAATGTCCGGGGTAAGTTGATAGAGGTCATGGAGGAGGTACGGTTTGAGAAAGATATAGGGCTTGTGCTCCCTGGGGCAGGGTTGCTGCTCTCCATCACACCAGTAACACCAGTACACTTGTGTATGATTCACCTGAACCGAAGGGGCCATGATGCTGAACACATTTCCAGAATTGACCTCACTCTTCCTCTCCACTCTTCACTCTCTACCTCCATCACCCTGCAACTCATCTTCCTCATCTATCCTCACTTTCACCCTTACCATCTCCATCCATCCACCTCACCTCACCTCACTCACCTCATCCAGAAACCAACCATCAACATCAACCCGATCTTCGCCCCCAGAACCAAACAACACACACACACACACACACACACACACACACACACACACACATCGCAACCACCAACCAAAACAAAATGTCCTACCTCTCCACCCGCACGCTGAACCCCCCGCCTGGCCGCATAAGCTGGGACCACCGCACCCTGCACCCCCCGCACTGGGTGTTGACCATCATGCCCGCGACCACCCGCAAACTCATCGACCGCTGCTACATCCTCGCCTTCAACAGCCTGCGCGCTCAACAGTACGTGGAGCTCCACTTCGCCGCTCGCTACAAAGCGCTGTGCCCGGGTGCCATCACCAGCCCCAGCACCAGCACCGATCCCCCCACCAACTCCACCACCAACCCCACCACACCAGCAGAACCAAATCCAGAACCAACACCAACTCAAACACCAGCTACATCCACAGCTACACCTACATCTACATCTACATCTACAGGTACACCACCACCACCACCACCACCAACCTCACAAAAACCCAACCCCGCCCCCCAAATCACGCACGCGCAATCCATCGACCGGATCTTCGCCTGGCGCACAGACTACATCCCCGGCAACCCGACCCTGGCGCCCTCAGCCAAGATCCCGCGGTCCGCGGTGCGGTTCCACGTCGACCGGGCGGCGTTCGCGGCGTACGCGGCGCGGTACACGGCGCTGCTGGACACGTACCTGACGACGCACTATCGGCGGTACCGGGAGGCGGTGGGGGCGGTGGAGCGGTCTCTCGTGCTCCTGCGGAGCGGTGCATCCAGGAGTGGTGGGGGTGAAGCTGAAGCTGCGCAAGGGGAGGCGGGTAAGGACAAGGACAAGGACAAGGACGGCGACAAGGCGCGCGAGATGCGGGAGCTGGACTGTCGGCAGCTCGAGTGGTGGTGGGGGGCGGTGTTTTTGCGGGAGATGATGCGGTGGGAGAGTCGGATTCCGTTGCTGCGGATGCCGGGGTTTGAGGTCGTGGTGGGGGAGGTGTATGAGGCTGTGAGGCGGGCGGTGGAGGAGGGGGGGGAGGGGGAGGAGGGTGTTGTTTGGGAGGGGTATGATTTGGATTGTGGGCGTTGAGGGTGTGGTGGGTTGAGATTTGAGAGGAGAAGGAGAGGAGAAGAGGTGCAGAACTAGCTGGGTGTTACTTACTGACGCTGAGATTGACCAAAAGAAGCAATGTGGTTGAGTTCATGGGCACAGAACGAGACAACAAGGGAAAGAGCACGGAAACACACACCCCGAACCCCGAACATCACAAGACCACAACCACGTCAACCTCAAGCAATAACAAATCCTCTAATCTCCCATAGAAATACTCAATACCAAGATTCCTCCCTACCTCAAACCTAGTCCAAAAATCACCACCACCGATCCTAAAACCCCCGACCTCTCCAAACCTCCGTTCCCCTCACGTGAACCACCAACCCTAACTACCTACATAAAGCAACCGGAGAATCTCAGCAACCTCATAGTCCGGAACCCCCATCCCCAACCCCAACCCCAGACCTCAACCCAACACACATCCCCCAAACAAAGAACACCACCATCCGACCCCATACAAGCCCCCAGAAAAATGACCCCTCCTCCAAAGACCCCCAAGCAAAACAATGGAGCCCCATTGTCCATCTCCCAATTCCAATCCCATCCCATCCGACCCCACCCTCCTCCCGGCATAAACGAATATAAAACCACCCCAAACTACCACACCACACCAGCAGAACCCCCAACCAACCAACCAACCAACCAAGCAGTCACAACATCCCCCCTTCTCCGAAATAGGTAAAGGTCTAGGTACTACTACCACCCATCCCCCAAAATCCCCCAAGTTGTTCCAAGGTAAAGCCAGAAAAAAAAATGTGCACCTCAACAATCCGCACCTACAAATGCGGCTGCGTCTACGACGAACGCACGACGCGATGCCCGGAGTCCCACCGCAACCCGGCCAGCACCCCGGAGCGCGAGGCGTGTCCGGGGATCGTGGTGGAGCGGATCGGCGCGGTGGACGGACCGTGCGAGGAGTGCGCGCGGCTGGAGGAGGAGCCCGTGGAGGTGTACTCGGACGGGGCGGTGTACGAGTCGGATGCGGCCGCCGCCGCCGCCGCCGCCGACGACGACGTCACCTACGAGACTCTGAACAACAGGCCGGCGGGGGGGCCCAAAACCTACGCCGCTGGGGTGTGGGAGCGGGAGGGACTGCTCATGTATGACTTTAAGGACTGGGTGAAGTCGAGGACGGGCCGGTATGGGCACGGGCACGGGCACGGGCACGGGAAGGTGCTGCAGCAGCAGCAGCAGCAGCAGGGCGGGAATGCGCGCCGCGGGAATTGTCCCCCGCTGCCGCCGCCGCCGCCGCCTCCGTATGATGGGCTTGATGATGATAAACAGGGACGGAAATAACAGTCCCGAACCATGATTATTGGGTAGGTCCTGGGTTCTGCTACGTCCTTTGTCCTATCCCCCCTTTTATATTATAGTAAACGAATTGAAATATCTTTGGGTGAGATTCAATATCTTTTTGTCGGATGGAACAGTCCTCGCGCATCAAAAAGAGGTATAGAACAACGATAATGTCTCCAAGTTTTCATCTAAGCATTACTCCCGCAGATCAGAGAGTGGTGTTAAGTCGTTCCAACCGGGACGTGATCGAGTCGATGATTGCAGACCTACAAGCGGATTAGTATGTCATCGGTAAAACTCCGAACTAGAAACTCACTCTCGTTCCACCATTCTCATCGCTTCCCCAACCTTCGTCCGTTGAAGTCGGTATGGGATCGTCGGTTGCGCTGAAGCTGGGCTGCTGGCGTCGACAGCGGGAAGCCTAGCGGCAACCGACTTCGCTTCGGCAAGCATATCGCGTGCGAGTTCCTTGGCCTGCATATGATTCTATTAGCTCAGGGTCGACCCGATAGTTCGAGAGAGCACTTTACCGTTTCGAGGCGTTGAGCGATGGCTTGACGACTTTGCTGGCCCGATTGCGAGTCTTCCGTCGATTCGCCGAATGAATCACCGAGTCTCTTCACCTCCTGGAACCATGCCTTTTCTTTGTCGCTCAAAGGTCTGCCGCCAGATTTCATGAGCTTACTCCGAAGAGCCTCGTATCGCTGCACAAGCTCGGTCTGTCTGTCCTTCGCGGCCTGGAGTCTCTTATCGAGGGCCTCTCCAGTCCGAGATCCTTCGATCCGCTTGCCGTCCTCACCAAGCTCACTGGAGACACCCCGGACCCTATCCGCAACATCAGCCAATTGCTTCAATTGGTCACGCATCTCCCCCTGCAAGCGTTCACATCGGCGGAACAGATCCGAAGCAGCTCTCTCCAGCGCGTTCGTATGCGCGGACAGGATCCGGTGGGCGGCAGCAACTAGATCAAGGGTCGCAGGCGACAAGCGAACTTGCTCCTTGAGGGCCTGGCGCTGGCGATGCGGAACGTGTTTCTCCACAAAGGTATTCAAGGGTGATTCCGAGTAGAAGATGGGTGGCACTTGATAGGGAGGGCGGCGAGGCGGGAGTACAGGCGAACGAGGTCCTTCTTGCGAGTCGAAGATCTGCAACTCGCCAATTGAAGGCAAGGAGACCTCCGGCGCGTCCAAGATCGCGGCATAAGGGACGGAACCGCGGGATGTTAGGAGCAGGTACCCCAGGTCGTAGTCGTAGTAAACCAAAGAGGCTGGCAAGTGGGCAGAGTGGTCCTTATCCTCCCCAACGTTATCATCCACTTCAATGAGCTGCTCTCGCAGAGACGCGGTGCCTTCACACAGGACTTGCAGGCGGAACCCACTTCCACTGGTGTCTTCCGACTGCAGTTCGGCTTCCAATCTCTGCACCCAGGAACCAAGGGAAAAGAAAGTCACATTGGTCGCCGTAGTGACAAAGAAGTTGTAGCGGGAGTAGACATCCTTGGTAAATGTCGGCCAGTGGTCCGCCTGTGTCTTCACGGTGTCCAATGATTCCACCAACAGTAGGTCGCATGGATCGGATACTGGCGTGCGGAAAACATTTTGCCGGCTCTTGGGGAGCCACTGCCCTTCAACGCCATCAAGCTCCAGGCAGACATAGACCCTGCCACTTCCACTCGACAAGCAGATCACGGTAGCCGACAGTTTGTCCTCCCCGTCGTCTTCCAGCGCCAGGTCAACCTCCTCACCCGTCATGAGAGCGTCGATGTCAGCCCTAGCAGCAACGACAAGGATATCGCATAGGTCAAGGTCGTCAATCTCGTCACCGGTGTCCAGACGGAAGGGGCCCTGCAGTCTCGGGATAGCGCTGGGGGTTGCAGGGCGTGTACGGACTTCGTAGTCAGACTCAACATCAGTGAGCAGCGGCTCCTGGGTGTCAATCTCGGTGAGCCAGTCATACTGTTGACGGCAAGCCGCGAGCTCATCTTCAAACTCCGCAGGATCCTCTTGCAAACTCGCGAGCTTTGGAAGGATAGCTGTAGTAAGTGCCGGGACAGTCGTCAAAGGCGCTCTCCACTTGGTGGGGAGCAAAGGACACAAAGCGTACAGATCGCCCGGACGCATCGCAACCCAGAGGGTCATGGGAGCCCAGGCATCCTCCTTGGCAACACCGGTGCCACCAAAAGCAGCCGAGGCGACTTCCATATCGATGTAGTCCGCCGAGAAACCCTTGTTTCTTCCGAACCCCGAGGGCGCGAAATCCTCATCGCATGACGTGCCATCGATCAACTTCCGCAGGTCCACCGCCAGCGTCGGTCGATCAAATGACCAATGGTTATTGCGATCAATTTCCCACACCCGGACGGCAGCATCCGCGGTGACTGTTACCAGACAGCCTGCCAGGTTGCTGTGTACCCCCAATGGATGCCATAGTGCGGAAACAACAGGAGACTCGGGGATAACGTGCGTGGTCGGTCCGAGCTGGTAGGTCTTCACGCGGATTGGAAGGGTGTCGGTGCCAGCCAAATGCGACGGGTCTGGAAGGACTGCGATGAACACGGTGTGGTCGGCTACGATAGCCAGGAAAGCGCCATTAGGAGACGGAACAAGTTGACGGATATTCTCGTGAACCGGGGTTAACAAGACCTGCATGCTATAAGCCATCGCCCACTTTGCACTCGTTGAGTCGTATTACCTTGTAATGCACACTCTTCTCATTCTCAGGTCGTGTTTCCGGACTTCCATTCCTCAGTCGTCTCTGATGCTGCCATTCGTCCTTGACCCTAGTGAGATCGGACCAGCGGATCTGGTTGTTTACCACAGTGAAAAGCTCATTCCCTCTCTTGGCCTGGATGCGCTTGGGCCCCGCATACTGCTGAGCTTGAGCTGGTTGAAGGTTTTCGGGGTGTTTGGAGCCTGCGCTGGAGAAAATCGAAGCACCTGGCGAAGGGCGCGAAAGCCAGGGCGGAGTGTAGCTGATGACTTTGGGCATGGTCTGGAAATGTTTAGATCACACAAGAAAGATGCAGATTACAGACCCATGCCGCAGGGAGCAGTGATAGTGAGAGAAGAGAGGGGAAATGACAAAAAGATGGGGAAGTCAAGGTTGCGGGACAAACCAAGTGTAGGGCGGGAGGAGCAGCAACAAAGTAGTAACTGAACAGCTCCAGCAGCGGCCGGGCAAAAATCCACCGCAGACGCGCGCCAAGAGTTTCCCATTCCATCACTCGAGCTCGGCTTCCACCTCACTGTCCCCAAACTTCCCCTTCTCCGTCTTCCTGTTTCCCACTCGTCCACGTACTATCTCATCTCTCACTCTCTCTCACACACACACACACTGCAACCAGGACTTTCTTGGGTATCTCAGTGGGCGCATTCCGACACAATGAGCACGGTACCGCACAACACCGTGGAGAGACTGGACCGTCCCAGTGCCTACTATGTGGGAAAGGTATAGCTTCACCTAACTATTAACACTTCGAGGCAATGGACAGGATCATTAACCCTTCCGCAACTCCTCAGAACAAGAGACGCAAGTACAGCCACGACGAACCCGAGAAGCAGGAAGAGCCCGCCGACAATCTGAAGAATGCCACGACCCTTTATGTCGGCAACCTGTACGTGCTTCCAAGCTGGACTACACCTCCACAGACCCGCCATTAATTCGTGCTGACTGCTACAGTTCCTTCTACACAACTGAAGAACAGATCCATGAGCTTTTCGCAAAGTCAGCCTCGCCCTCTCCCTGCCGACCACGGACCACAAATTGACCAAGCTTTAGGTGCGGAGAGATCAAACGTCTTGTTATGGGGCTCGATCGATTCAACAAGACCCCTTGCGGATTCTGTTTCGTCGAATACTACACGCACCAGGATGCTTTGGACTGCTTAAAGTATATTGGAGGCACCAAGCTCGATGAGAGAATCATCCGCACGGATTTGGATCCCGGTTTTGAGGAGGGCCGACAATACGGGTATGATCATGGGTTCAATCATCAAATCCTCTTGCATGGCACTGACATCTGCGCAGTCGCGGAAAGTCCGGTGGTCAGGTTCGCGATGAATACCGCGAAGAGTACGACCCCGGTCGCGGTGGCTATGGTCGGGCATACGCCGACGACCAACGACGGCGCGAGGAAGAAGAGTACGGTAAAGGTAGGTAGAAAGCAACAATGCTTCCATCCGGTTGGCGCAAATACGGCGTTTATGTACAATCTATTTTCTATCGCTATCGCTTGGTGTAAAGAAAGGCATGTCCAAAGAAGTTTTCGTACCCAATACCCCATGCGGCGGCAAGAACGATGCTCAATGGCATTTTCATTCATGCAAAGCATCCTCTCAGTGCTCTTCGTTTCTCTTCCGGACCGACTCCTCGACCTGGCGCAACCACCACAGGTGGATTCTGGCATCCGCCGTCAACTCGGGGTGGAAGCTGGTCCCGAAAACATTGCCTTGCTTGACAGCAATGATGTCACCCGTCTCCTTCTCGGGGTCAGACTCGCAGGCTATCTTGGCGGCTGTCCCAGGCAGAGTGGCCAGCACCTGCACATGGTCCTCCATGGCGGCCAGGGCTGCCTCGCTCTCCGCGTGTCGAGAAGGGGCCACGACGGTGTCATCTAGCTTGGCCTCGCCCACTTGGATACCCTCTTGGTGTGGGAGAAGCTTCTCAACAACCGGGGCGCGAATAAAGACGGCTGGGAACGCGGGCTCGTCGGAACCCAGGAAGGGCAACTCCAGTGGCGCCTGGAAGCTTTCTGTTTGCCGGCCGAAATGGTTTCTGTTCACGCGCACATCAAGACCTCCGATCAATTCCTGGCCGCCTTTCTTCGTTCGGTTCGCCGACTCCGCGAGGAGGATCAGGCCGGCGCAGGTTCCCCAAGTTGGCTTCCGGTGGACTCTGCCGTGGAGAAAGGGAGGCAAATGTTAGTCGAGGGCCAAAAGGAGTCAGGTCTAGTAACGTACTTGACGAAGTCCCTCAGGGGCTCCAGGAGATTGGACCGTGCCGCGACGAGGGACATTGTGGTGCTTTCGCCTCCGGGCAGAACGAGCGCATCGCACCGGGCCAATTCCTGCGGGGTGCGGACTTCGATGAACTCCCATTGTGCCTTGGAAACATTGTCAGTGGCGGATGCAGTGGTCGCGGCCTGCTTCAGCAATTGCACATGTTCGTAGAAGGCGCCTTGCAAAGCAAGGACTCCAACGGTGATGCTGCTCATTGTGGGAGTGTGTGGTAGAATTTGGTAGTAGGTAGTATGTAGTATGTAGAAAGTCGGAGCGCCACTTTTGAGTCAATCAATCAACCGATCGCCGCGGGAAACCCCATGTCTTCCGCCTGTTGGAGGCGGATCAACCCTCGGACCGTGCTTATCGCCACGTGACACTCCCCGCAGGAAGATATACCCCATCAGGCAGGTGAGGATTGAATCATGGATTGATTGAGCTGAGCTGACACGATCCTTTTTTCGTATAATCCAGGTTTCTTACCCTGGCAGGCTCGGAATAGGCTCTGAATAGAAATCATCACTCAGGCCCTTCTCGAGGACTTCCAATACCGCCGTGACTCCTTCGCGCGCAACAATCCGCCAGCCCAACTCCACTCGCAACTCTGTTTACTCCTATCATCCACCCCGCAGCGCACGTACAGTACCCCGACACATATACAACCACAAACACCAGCAATAACCACCACCACCACCACCACCACCCAATCCAAAACACCACCGCAGACATCAAAATGGCCACCACCACCACCACAACAACAAGAACAACACCCCCCAAATCCCCAACCCTAACAAGATGGTACATCGACACCCGCCCCCTCACCGCAACCGCAAACCCCACCAACCTCCCGCTAATCACGACCCTGCAACCCGACGACCAAGCCTCCATCCGGCGTTTCCACCACCTCAAAGACAAGCACATGTCACTCGCCTCCAACCTCCTCAAATACCTCTTCATCCACCGCAGCTGCCGCATCCCCTGGGACCGCATCACGCTCTCGCGGACGCCGGCCCCGCACCGCCGGCCGTGCTTCATCCCCAGCGCCACCCTTCTCGAAAGCACCACCACCAGCACCACCACCAAAGCAATCCCCCGCATCGAATTCAACGTCAGCCACCAGGCCTCCCTCGTCGCGCTAGCCGGCACCACCATCCCGGACCCCGCCGACGGCGTTCCAACCGAGGGAATCCCGCAGGTCGGGATCGACATCACCTGCACGAACGAGCGCCAGCCCGCCAGCAGGAACAGCACGACGCCCGAACCCCCCCGCGACACCTTCACCAACTACGTCGACATCTTCGCCGAGGTATTCTCGCCGGAGGAGATCCGGTTGATCAAGACGCTCCAGCCCCCGACCGCACATGAAACCACCACCACCACCACCACCACCGCCCACACGCCCCAAGAATCCTCCAGCGACGCAGGGCTCGAGTACAGCTACCGCGTGTTCTACGCGTACTGGGCGCTGAAGGAGGCCTACATCAAGATGACGGGCGAGGCGCTGCTGGCGCCCTGGTTACGGGAACTGGAGTTCGCGGGCGTCGTGGCGCCGGAGCCGGCTGCCCCCAAAACAAAAGTCGGGGAGCCGTATACCGGGGTGCGGACGACGTTGCACAAACAGCCGGTCGAGGAGGTGCGGGTGGAGATTGTGGCGTTTGAGACGGATTATCTGATTGCGACGGCGGCCAGGGGACCGGGGATTGGGGCGCGGAGGGGGGGTGGTGGTGCGGATACGGCACAGCAGGACTCGTGGGAGGCGTTGCGGGAGATTGACATTGAGCGGGATGTTAGGCCTTGTGCGGAGGGGAGGTGTCGGTGTTTGGAGTAGGGGATGCCCGGTATTTGGGTGGTATGGTGATATCTAAGGAGAAGGAAGATTGGTTCGTTCCAACCACCCCAGAGTACAGCTGAGCACACTCGTCGCGTTACGGGTTTTGGCCGAAAAGTCCCAAGTAGCGATGGTGATGGTATATACACTCTAGAAGGAAATGGTCTCAGTCTATGAATACAAAGCTTCTTGAATACCACTCAGGTCTAGGGATCGTCTACCCCATGGGCGAGCAGGATCCTCGTCCGCTGTCTCTGCCAGCCAATCCTCCAGTCTTCTTTCCCCCTGCCCTCCCAAAGTTGGCTCCCGCAAGGCCTAACCAGAAAAGCGATTGCGGCGTTGCTCCGTTAGAAGAAATTAGGTAAGCGGTGAGAAAGAACAGGGTATTATCGACGCGGGAGATGGCTGGAGGACACAGGGTGCCAGGCCAGAGAAAACCTCTAGCCGTAGGATTCACCCTCTCCCAAAGCATCTGATTAAGTACGGTGAGTGGCTGCATGGTATGATCGGTTGAGGACGTGGAATCGTAACAAGATGAGTAACAATAGAGAAGGCGCGGACATAGGATATCGGCAGAGTTTACAAACTTTCAAATGCAGGGCGCTTCTCGGTCGTGAATGAGTCGATCATGATATCACGTGAACTGTATCGTCATGACACGAGATCTAGATCTCGACGGCAGTGGAGGTGCCATTGGCGACAGCGGAGCCGATCGCTGTCTTGCCCTTCTCCGACAGTTCGAGGAGAGTCTTGAGCATCGACGCTTGCGTCGACTTGGTGAGACTGTCGACGTCGGCGGGGGTCAGACCCTCGGTGCTGATCGGCGGAAGGACTATACTTGTGTTAGTCACCAAGACATGATCGAAAGACACATCCCAAACCCAAAAGCGCACCCTTGATCTTGATAGTCCCCGCGTTGAATCTCATGTTGCGGGGAGACAGGACGTGGGAGTAGTTCTCCGTGACGACGGGGACGATCGGCACACCCGCCTTGACAGCCAGGTGGAAAGCACCCTTCTTGAACGGCAGCAGCTCCGGGTTGTCAGAGTAGCTCCGGGTGCCCTCGGGGAAGATGAAGACGCTCTGGCGGTGCTGACGCATCTCCGCGGCGGCGCTGTCGAAGGCCTTGACGGCCGTCTCGCGGTTGGCACGGTCAATGAAGACGGTCCGGGACAGGGCCATGAACCAGCCGAGGAAGGGCACATATTTGAGCGACTTCTTGGCCGTGACGCTGCAGTAGGGCGGGAAGATGGCGCCCAGCATGAGCACGTCCAGCTCCGACTGGTGGTTGGAGATGAACACCGCCGGGCGAGTCGACAGGTGCTCGACCCCCTCCACGATATCGAACTGCACACCGGTCGTATACCGCATCACCCACTTGAAACTGCGCGCCGTAGCCCACTGCGACACCCGGCCGTAGCCGGCCAGGCGCAGGACGATCGAGGCCACAACGCCATAGGTGGCGCACAGGAGGAGCGACCCATAGGCTGCCAGACAGCGAGCAACGAACGCGGCGCGAGGAACCTTCTGGCCGAGAGCAAATAGAGAGAGCGTGACCACGACGAACGAGCTGATGCCCGAGGCAACGTAGGAGAAGAAGGACATGACGAGACGCGACAAGGAAAAGGGCTGGTCGGAATTAAGACTACGGGTCTGCATTAGGAAGATTTGAGTCAGATCAGGGTCCTAGGGCGTATAAATGAGGGAGGGGAAAGATGAGAGGCTGCAAATGATGATGATGATGATGATGATGATGATGATGAAAAGAGGGTCACATCTTTCTCACTCGTAGAAAGAGATGGGGGGGGTGGGCGATTCAACGAACCGAAACAAACCGCTGGGGGAGATGGGGGAAGGAACTGCTGGGGTGGTTGGATGATGAGGTCAGGCGAGTGGTTTCGGAGAGAGAGAGAGAGAGAACTACAACATCACCCGAGGGAGGGTATCAGGATCAGGGGAGGCAATGGGCAACAATGCGAATGACTTTAATAAGATGGAGAGTCAAGTCAATCCAGGAACAGGGACTAAATGTGGGGAATTGACCAGGGGAGGCGAACAACTCAACAATCAATTCAATTCATTTCATCGATTCAATTCATCCCGACTGGTTTTTTGACTTTTGGGCCGATTCCTCCGCCGCCTCTCACCGCCTTCACCGCCTCGTCCTGCTTTTTTTCCGCCTGGAGAAGCCGAGGCTCTTTTTAGTGGGAAGTATACAATACAACAAGTTACTTCACCCGCTACTCAGAACTCCCACATGTTCAGCACTTATTCTCATTGCTATGCTACTATACTAAAGATAGACTGCATAACGCACCATAAGAATACCCCTTCATTATGTGCATGGACCCTATCGTTCTGGCGTCCTTATCTCGGGTTTCGCAATCAACCCAACCCACCATCCATCCATCCTCCCCGACGCTAAGATACAATATCCAGGAGCCTCAACACCCCGTCGAAAGCCCAATGCAGGAAGATGCCCTCTAACCAACCCACCGGCAAACGCCCTTATAATGCTGATGCTTGCACGAATATGATCCAGGAAAAAGAAAAACACAAACGCCGATCCTCGCCCAAATGATGATCCCACGCCGCAAATTGGGTTCGGAAAACAAACCGCAGGCTGAAGGACAAGACTAACAAGGTACAAGAATGGAAATGAGAGTATCGGAGGGATAATTCAGGAAACCGCGGGGGCAATGGTACAATCATGCAATATCCTCGTCGTCTTCATCGTCGTCATCCAAGGATTCCATAGCGTCCTTGATATACTGTGCCGCCTAGTGTACGGGGTTAGCATTGCTTGGGACCAGCAGGAGCAAAGAGGTGACTTACCTTGGGATCCAAATTCAAGGCGGTGGTAAAATGTTTGATTGCATTGGCTTTTTCGTGTAACATCTTGTACAGTTTGCCCAGAAGATAGTGAACGTTGGCTTCGTCGGGAGCCATGTCTTTGAGGATCTTCAATTCGGCGAGCGCTAATTTCAGCTCCTGGAGCTTCATCAACACGCGAGCCTTGCGGAAGCGAGCAAGAACCGAATGGGGAGCGAGAGAGCAAGCACGGCCGTACTGAATGAGAGCCGTCTTGGGATTGTTCATTTTCTCCAGGACCAGACCAATACAGCATATAAGCACAGCGTTGGTCGGGTTGATCGTGGCCGCGTTGCGGAAGTGTTGTTCGGCGAAGTCAAGCTTGCCCATCTTATCGTATACCGTGCCCAATCCGTACCAGGCATTGTAATGCCGACTGTCGGCGCTGATTCCATGTCGGTACGCATCCAGGGCTTTGTCGTATTCCTCATTCGCCACGTACTCGTGTCCCTGTAGGGTGAATCCGTAGGCAAAATGAGGATCCAACTGTGTCGCACGCTTGAAGCACTTCAAGGCTTGATCGTGGTCGCGTTGATGAGAGAAGGAGTTGCCCACAGCACACCAGGCCTGCGGGGAGAGGCGATCAATCTCCATCAGCTCATGGGCCAGATATGCCAGTTCCACGTCGCTCTTTAGGTGCCACAAGACCGTCGAATAGATCTCCATATCCTCTAACCTTGAAGGAGCCATCGTCTTGACCCGGATGAAGTACTTCTCCGCTTCGGAATACATGGCTTGCTCGTAATATGCCCTTCCGATCTGCGAAAGAACCCAGGGGGTCTCCCGCTGGCCTTGGGAGAGGGCTGTGTAGATCTGAATTGCTTCAGGACACTTGTATCGGCAAAGCGCGAAATAGCCAGAGGCCAACTTCGAAAAGAGCTCTAGCAGCCAGTTCAGCGCCTCCATCGCCTTGGACCTCTCCAGTAACGTCCCCTTAACGGGAGGATGGTGTACCCCATTGGGCGCCGAAGTGCCTGACCGATGCTCCCTCGTTTCACCATCATGAATTTCGTTCAACTGTTTTCGGGAGCCGCTCACAACACGGTTAAGACTCGCGCCTGTTGCAGTGCGGCTCTTCGTACTAGTGGCCTTGACCTTCTTGAGCTCCCTACCATCCTTGGCTCCGAGCGCCGTATTAGACAGTTTGCTAGTCGTCGGTTTGATCTGATTGAAGAGTCGGACGCTCCGCCGTTGCGGTGCCCCTGGCTCAGAAGGCGGTTGCGCTGAAGGGTGAGCCACTTGGCCGGAGACAGTTCGTTTGCGGTCTCCCACCCGAGAACCGTTGATGGCGTCTTTCTCTGGATGTAACGCGTTTTGCTCTTCTGTCTCGATGCGGGTCCTCGTTCGTGGTCTGATCCCCGTTGGTTTCATCTTTGGCGGTGAATCCATGGTATGGTCCACTCCGATGGCTTGGATTGTCCGGTTCTTCCGAGCAGGCGCTAATGGCGGCTCCCACGTACCTTCGCCGCTCCCTGTCCGGTTGAGGCCACGGATCTCATCGGATTCGCTGCTTTGACCTCCGGGCGTCTCAGTGCCTTCCCTAACTGCTGGGGCCGTGCCTGTCCCTGTTGACGCCACGCTGACTGTGCTCCCATTCAGCTTTTCCCATAGAGCCGAACTACCGTGAGAGGCCGTCGTGTCGCTTCGAGACGTTAACGACGTAAATGGATCCATGCTCGAATTCGCTTTAGCCTGTGGCTGCAAAGGGCCACCATTGTGTGTCGTCTTGTCGGAGGGGATGTCCAGGTCCTCTTGCGAGGAGGATGATACTAGAGCATGGAACTCGGGGTTCATCTTGAAGATGTTCGGAACTCGAACATTGACACCTTCGAAGTCATCAATCAGCAAAGTGCTCGCAACCGATGTTGACCTGCAAGCGACTCACCCGTCTCGCAAAGACCCAGAAACGCGTCCCACATGAACGGATTCAACTTGAGCGACTCAACATAGCATTCTACCGCCTTATTGTGTTGATTGTGAGCGTGCCACAGCTTACCCAGTAAGCACAGCACTGCTGCCGCATCCGGAAGATGTTGTCTGCGCGTCTCGCTGTGCTTGTCTAGAAGTAAACAAGGAAAACAGAGGTCAGCCCCAAGCCGCAGTACAAAACAAGAAACAGGTCTCGCGAATGACCGCATCATGCCGCCGGAAAAACTCAAGCAGACTCACTCCAATGGTTTTTGGAAGCCCAAAGGCCTTTACTCCGTTCCAGCGCCGAGATGCCGTCGATATATTTCCCCAGGTCCAGACAAGCTTGCGCGAACACATATGCGCAACCAAGATGCGTGCCGCGGGATCCGAAGTTCTTGCTATAGTCATATGCTGCTTTTACCTGGCCATTTTGGAGATGGCATAAGGCGAGCAGGTACGATGCTTCCGATGCGCGCGGCTCGTAGGCGTGCAAGCGGCCGGCCAGGAAAAGCGCGTTACGGACCAGGTTGTTATCGAGGTGATAATAAATCAACTGCCGCAGCTGGCTCGATATGTGAGCGGTAGATGGCGACATGGTTACTTTGCGGTTTCATTCAAGGAGTCGAGGATGGAGGTGTTGCGTGAGTCGGAAGGATAGGAGGGAGTGTCTGTGCAAGGGAGGTCGAAACAAGAAAAAAAGAATAAAACTCCTTCTCAAAACCGATAAGTCATTAGGTGAGTAAGTAAGCAAGTGGTATTTTCGTAACACTAGAGTCGTGGGAAAGGCGCGGCGAGAACAAAGGCGAGGTAACGAGGTCGCGGTGCCGGCTCTCACTGCATGGATGAAATGCTTGTCAACAGCCACCGTAATCCCGGACCGAAAGGCGCAAAGCGTTGTCGCAGGGCCAGTCCCTGCCTAATCCCTGGGACGGAATCCTCCTCCTTCCCTTTTTTTCGAAGATTATCGAAAGTCGAGAGAGGGTGAAAGTGAGGTCGGAATAAAGCGAAGTGAATGACGTCTCGCGAGAGGGACAGACTCGTGACGACGATTGGGAGAGGGAGGGGCGAGTCTAGAGGGATGCTAGGAGGAGATCGAATTGCATATCGCAGCGATGACAAAAGGGTGGAGCATGAACAGTGCCTGGAACTAGCCCCAAGCTGGCGGGAGGTTTTCGATGCGGTGAAGTCAAGTCAAGTCAAGTTAAGTTAAGTTAGGGACCGTGTCGTCACGACGCTCTCTTTTCGGCCATGCGATGTTTTGGGGAAGCAAGCAATTCAGAGCGTGGCTGGTGGAGAGCGAGGCGCGGGCGCTTGTCCGGTTGTGGTGGTGGTTGTGGTGGTTGTGGTGGGCAACGCTATTCTGCCATGCCATTCTGCCATTCCCTCTTCCGTCTTCGATTAAGTGACTCCGTAACTACCGCCGACTGCAGCTCCGTCAGAAAGAAGTGACCCCTCGATGATCATGCCACATTGCTACTGAGATTCGATTTGACGTGTGAAGGCTTTCTACCATTCTGTTATCGCATATCACAAAAGAAAAATCCCACATCCCAAATATCCATTGAAAGTATCCGCATCCACCGCCTGCCCAGCCGTTCCCCACACCACGCGACCTCAGGCGCATCATCCGACATACACATACTCGTTAAGACCAGATCACCTCCACCACCTACACCCACCCACTACTACTACCACCACACACCACCATGGCTCAGGTACTATCCCCCAACTCTCACCCCACATCCAAAATCCCTACTAACCACACTCCAAAACAGAAAGCAGCCAAAACCCTCGCGGCGCGCAACACGGCCCTCCTCCAGCGCACCCACCTAATCAGCCTCGCCCTGCACGCCCTCTACCTCGCCCTGCACTGGACATTCCACCGCCCGCGCGCCCTAAAGCCCTACATCTTCCTTGCGGTCCCGACGCTCCTCATCGAATTCTACCTGGACCGACTCGGCCGGCCGCGCCACAACCCGGCGGACGGCTCGCTGCGCTCCCCCGGCGAGGACCTCGGCGCCGCCGGGCTGACGGAGTACATGTGGGACGTGCTGTACTGGACGTGGGGCTGCATCGGGGCCGTGTGCGTGTTCGGCGACCGCGCCTGGTGGCTGTGGGGGGTCATCCCGCTGTACTCGGGCTGGTTGGCCTACTCCACGTTCATGGGGATGCGGAGCGGGCTGGCGGGGATGGGTGGTGGTGCTGCTGGCGATAGTGCTGCTGCGGCTCCGGAGAGTAAGAGGCAGAAGAAGTTGGAGAAGCGGGGTGGGCAGAGGGTGCAGTATCGCTGAGGTGGGGGGATGTATAGGGGACTTGATTGTTGCGGTTTCCATTTCACGACGGATCTATCTGAGGTGGATGGAGGGTATTTAGAAACTGAATGTGGGCTGGGCATGGTCTCTGGAGTGGTCGGACTCCCATGTACGCTTTTGTTGTATAGATGAAAAGTTGTTTACGTATATTCAGATCATGGAAATGCACAGACCTAAACTACGAGTATGCTGGCAGTCGGTGAGACAAGGAAGTCAAACGGTATGGTTGATCCCAGTGCAAGTGCCAGTCTTCAAGATAGCTTGGAAAAGAGCCTTAATAAAATAGCCAGGTGTTGTACAATAGAAATCGATATATTGGTCGTGACGTACAATCGTAGGAACTATGTGGGGAATATTCAAGCTCACGATCTGACAAGATGTGAAGGTCAGGAATAGAGAAGATAGAAACATAAGGATATCAAGCACAAAGGAAAAGCAAAATAAAAGGATAAAAAGAGAAAGCAAGAAACAGAAAGCCAAATACTGTCAAGCGACGGTAAAGATCGTGCAGGTCATGGTCTTTATAATTCAGCCTCAACGTCGTCATCCATGCTTTCGGTCTGTTCATCGGAGTCATCCACACCAGTCTCAACTGCGACGGGTTCGAAGTCACTCGCACGGGAGGTCAGGCTGACATATTGTGACTCCGCACTCTCCATGGCTGCTTCGACGTCCTCCGGATCCTCGGGGGATTCTTGCTGTTCATGCGCTGGGTTTGGCACGTCGGGGGCGGCATGTGCAACAGTCGGTTCGGAAGCAATTTCCTCAGTCACCGCAGAAGCAAGAGTAGTGGTCTCGTCGAGTGGAGTAGCTGCTGGCGTTGTCAAAGCATCATCAATGACGCTGACTGGTGCCGAAGGTGCCGCCATGCTCGATGCCGAGGATGATACCGAGGATGATACCCCGGATGGCCTCGGTGTCTTGTAGATGGCGCGGAGTTGTTTCATGATGTCTTCGGCGAACTCAACATCTTTGCCGACAAGCAACCCCGAAATGAGTTTCTCGATAGCCTCCTGCTCTTCGGAGCCCAGGTGGCCTTCCTTGGCTTTTTGGGAAGAGAGAACTGCTGCGGCCACGCCCCATGCTGCCTGGTCGGATGCATCGAGGTTGCTGGTGCCGGCAACGTCGGCCGGGTTATCCAGTTGCTCGGCAGTGAACTCCGCGGAGGCACGATGGTTCTCGAAAGTCTCGGGGCTTGTCTGGGATGTCTCGTCCAGAATGATTTCATCAGCAGTGTCTTCTTCGGGAGTGGCGGGCTCTGGAAGTGATGGCGGAGGTTCAGATCTCGTATCAAAGTTGTCGCTCGCTTCCCGCGCAGAAATCTTCCATTTGCCGACTTCCCTCAATCTCGCAAGCTCCTTCGCAGCATCCTCAGCCACAACCATTCCTCGTGACAATGTTTCCTCGGCAGCTGAGACCGCTTCTTCGACCTTAGCATGTTTGATGCCAAAGGCGATAAATTGATCTTTCCAATCCTCCATTTCTGCTTTGAGTGCGTGGTATCTGGCCCAGTCTTTGTAGGTAACACCATCCATCGACGCCCAGCGGATGCCCACCTCTTGAAACCCAAGATCACGAACATTATCGAGAACTTCGAGGGTAGAGTTGACTGCGGCATGAACGCGACGCATTAGCTCATTCTCGAACGAGTTGCGCCATTGCCGGAGAGCGTGAGCACGGCCTCGGATGGAGATTGCGGATTCTTTGAGGTTCCTCAACAGCTCCTCTTGGGCAGCCTTTTCAGCTCTGGGGAGTTCTTCGTAGGGCAGAGATTCAGCCAGGGTGTTGATATGATGCTTGAGAGCGATGATCTCATTCTCCACAACCGCCTCCAGCCCGGTGACCAATTCCTCGCCATGGTCTACATTTTCCTTGGAGAGGTAATCAGAGACGACCTCTTGCAGAAGCTCCTCAAGGCCCTCAAGGCCATTCTTAGAAGCGACGGCGAACTTTTCTTGCCAAGCGTGTAGGTCACTCTCGACTCTCTCGCGTCTTTGGGCTTTCTGTTCCTCGGCCGAAAGTGTGAGCTGCGGCGGGGATACCACGGTGGTGGATGACATGGTAGCAGTTTCGAATTGGGTAGTTCTCAGAGATGTGGTGCCTAGGACTGAAGAAGCAAGAACCGACTGATCCGGGAAACTCCTGCTGGAATGTGAGTAAATGGCCACGAACCTGCGTTTCCGACATGGGCACTCACGCATTGGCGTCATCCACAACATTTCGAGGCCCCTTTCCCTCGCGGTAACTGGCCAGCCTCTCGCCAATTTTGACGAGTTGGGGTTCTACATTCTCCCAGTAGAGACTGGCGATCCTGGGCCATAGAGTTCCCTTGATGAACTGGATAGTAATAGACCATGAGTTCTGCGCGTTGGGCAGAATCGTGGTAGTAAGGATATCCTGCCCCGATGCGAATGTCTTTCCGATGTATGGCTGGTACTTGGCGCCAAAGGGTAGAAGATAATCGATAAAGACGGATCTGACCGCGCCACTAGCCTTCCTATACGGCGGCAAGGCGAATTCCTCGGCACGCTGCACATATGGGTAGATTTCCGACAGGTACAGCGTGTTCGTCTTGTCCTTGACCGCATTCAAGTGTGGGGCCACTCGCGCCTCCCATTGATCCTGACCATATAATTGCGCCTTGTTTAATGCGGGCACACCATAAGTTTCATAGCCGCGTCTAACGACGCGAGACGTGGGCGTATAAACTTTTTCGTTGACGATATGCACGTACGGACGGGCCATTTCAACATAGGGCGCACCGTACGCATTATAATACGGGGTTATATGGGGCTCGAGGTGCGATCGAGCGATTAGGTACGGTTTGCAAACTCGGGGCGAGGCCCCATCCAGTTCGGAGAGCTGGGGTGGGCAGCGAAGGAACGGCGTTAATAGCGCATACCATATACAGAGCCTGACATGAAGAAGATGGGGGAAGATCGTCAGGTCAGCGAATGTGCGACAACAATAGGTCCCATCAACAGAGTGAAACTCACCGGACCACCAGCCCTATCGTCCACCTAATCGTGTTCCTTTTCCGTTGCCTGGGTCTGCTGTCGACCGTCACAGCAGGACGACTAGGTCCCTCCACCACAAAGCCGTTCTTCGTGGTGGCCATCGTCTCGTCTCCCATTTGCAAGGAGTGCTTGGGTTCGCAAATTTCTTATCGTGTCGTATTGCGCGTTCAGGTTGAGCGAGTTGGTAGGCAGTGATGTTGGAGCAGAGAAGCCTAAATCATCACGCGAGATTAATTAGAGTCCTCGTCGAGATAGGGATTTCGCCCCTGGTGGATGTATGACGAATGGGCAATGGTAGCTCTTCTCGGAATCGGCAGTTGAGAGACCCTGTAGAAATCCGCACGCGCAATGGAGTCGAGAGTCTTGGCACAGGGCCTATGCACGCCGGATGGTGGGTATCACAGAGAGTAAATCTTTCCGGCTGCGTAGGAGGCGTAGTTGCTGCACACAAACAAAAACAAATGAATGACGATCAAAAGGCAATTAACACGTAGTGTCGTAGGACTTTGGGAGAATGGTAGCAGTAGGAGATGAAGCGAGCCCTTGGCCGCGATAATGCAAGAGCAATGATGTTTTGCTTAAGAGATCCCTCGGCGCAGTGAGGTCATTGCTCTATGTGTGGCGCCAAAGTGGTGCACTCTTACAGGACGTAACTTCGGGATCAGCACAGGCCGGGCCCGGATGGCAGCTCTTGGCCTAGTCCATCGGTACGGTACCGTATCAAGCTCACATTGGCCCTCTACAACATACAGACTCTGGAGTAATCCGTACAGGTCGTGCCAATGAAGAGATATCTGCATCGAATTCATGTTGACTCAGGTCATGATCAGTTACATTAGCTAGGCAATTTACAAAATCGGTCACGTAGATGTAGTGTGGGGTTCGCGTGTTAGTACAGCAAATGTCAACTCTTTCCAGGTTATACTATCTTTTGTCAGCAACTCGTTGGTGGTGATATGGGTTGAAGCTGGAGCCAGGATATCAATTGACGTCAGTGTGGCCGAGTGGTTAAGGCGATTGACTCGAACCTTAGTAGGTCCCATTCTTCTAAGGAGATATCAATTCCATTCGTGGGCGTAGGTTCGAATCCTACCGCTGACGGTTGTCAAACTTTTTTGTGTCCGCGCTTTTTGTAGACCACCTCAATCAGATCATGTCTCTGGTTCTCTCTGTCGAGCGAGAAGGAATGTTTTAAAGGTATAAACTTGTGGTCCTGGTTAAGAGTCTATAGCAGGTATATAGACTCGTGTCGTGGTATTGGTCTCATCGATGTGACAGGCTAACTAACACGTACATATTCGTTCCATGGTTTGGTGTGAGGGACGCGGCCCGAAAATATATCAGCACGACTTCGATCTGCGAGTGGCAAGGCAAGTCTCGGGGAACTTCATAGAACACAACTGCAGCAAAACAAATAATCGTACTAGAATCATCCAATACAAACCATCTTGACCAGATTTGCAGCAGTCGGCACATAACCACACAGCATCTGATCCCCCATACCCCCGGCTTCTTACCCGGCCATTCTCCCCGGTACTTGCATTGGAGTATCATAGTCAGAATGACGCGGGAACAAGACGCCAGCAGCGCTGTAGATGAGAGGAACATGTAACAGAATACCTCCAATCCTGCTTATAACGAGCATACTGCAGAACACAATCGCTTTAAAATTGCTTGTCCTGTTTCGAAACCATTTACCAATCATCCAAAGGCCATACAACTTACTCGTCTTACTTATAACCAGAAGCGTAGCACAACAGATGTAACACCCTTCATCAGAAACATTAAGACCCGAGTAATGCAACTGACGCAAAAGGTCATCACCGAGGATCAGAAAACCATGATATGAGTTAAGACACCAATGTAGTGCTACTGGAAACCCTCAAGAGCAAAAAAGAAATATTTCGTCAGCGACAGGATTCGAACCTGTGCACACGAATGTATCAGATTTCGAGTCTGACGCCTTAACCACTCGGCCACACTGACTTGTTGTTGAGTTTAGTTCCCGTTCACAAAATAAAAAGAGTCAGTGATGGCAGGTTGCCTGGTGTGGCGCCGTGGCTGAGTCAGTCGTATTGCGGGAACTCGCCTGTCCCAACTTGATGTACCCCAGCATCACATCATCCCAGCATCAAGCCAACCAAACTTCACACTCACTTGAACAGTCAAGGCAGAATTGCGTCTCACCCAGAACTTTGGCCGATGCGCAACCATTTCCTTCCATCCCGCCAGACAGGAATAGCCTATCAATCAAGTCCTCGCTTACAAGCATATTCCCGACACACCTCGACGGTCTCAAATGCTCGATGAACATGATACCTGAGTGAGAGAACACTGAAGGACGATAGGGTCGTCGCATCGAATTTGGCCGAAACTATGGAGTCTGCCAACGAATCTCCCCGTGATTTCACCGGCTCAGCACCTTTTCCGGATCTCATGAACGACCCAGTCTACGACACGAACCACAAAGGAAAAGAGAGGGAGTTTGACGAACCGGACACCTGTCGGATATGTCGTGGGGAGGGAACCCCGGAAGAGCCGCTCTTTTATCCCTGCAAATGTAGTGGGAGCATCAAGTTCGTCCACCAAGCTTGCTTGGTAGAATGGCTGTCCCATTCGCACAAAAAGCACTGCGAACTCTGCAAGACACCGTTTCGCTTTACCAAATTATACGATCCCAATATGCCACAGAACCTCCCAGCTCCGTTGTTCTTCAAACAAATCATGATTCATAGCTTCCGTACTGTCGTCACATGGCTCCGTTTCATTCTAGTCGCATTTGTCTGGCTTGGCTGGCTGCCATGGTCTATGAGAGCGATCTGGAGGGCCCTCTTCTGGCTTGCAGATGGTCGTTGGACTGGTGCTGACAATAACCATCCACCCGGCATAGATCTCGTTGTAGCGAATGGCACTACCACCACTATTATTCAAGCCGCTACAGGAATGCCCCGATCGACGACTTCACAACCCAGCACCGCCGACGTCTCGTCAGTGCAGTCTCCAGTATCTTCCCTGTTTGGATTTGCTTCAGGTGAATCATTGCTCTTTATCCTCATCAAGAAAGCTTTCTCCGCACTTTTCTCCCCTGCAATGTCGACTGGGTCTGCTGGAGCCGAATCCAATGTGACTGCCGCAACATACAATCCAAGACGTCCCTCGTGGTTATCCGATGTCAAGTTCTTGAATACTCTAACACCGTCTCCCACCATCAACAACATTATCATCGATACATTGGAGGGCCAGCTTATCACCCTACTTGTCGTTACTACATTCATCCTGATCTTTCTCATCCGGGAATGGGTCGTACAGCAGCAGCCCATGGCTAACTTTCCCGAGGGAGAGCGCGAAGCAGCTGTTCAGCTCATAGCGAATAACCGTCAGAATCAGCCGGTAGAGAATGTGGAGCCCGCGGAAGATGCTGCTTTGCAACCACAGGATGCCGAGTTGGACGACGAACCTGCAGAAGATGATGACTTCGATCGTGCCTTTAACATGCAGGCAAGCCCCGCGGTTGACTTGAATCAATTCCCTAGGTCATCGCCGTTCCACCCCGAGAGTCGCGGTGGCCTAGAATCTTCTGAGTCCCAAGGCCTTGAACCTTCGCGATCGTTCCAAAACAACGTTGAAAGCGACGGCGAAGCGGAGTTGGATTTCCCACCCGAGCAGCCATACGCTCAGACCTGGCCTGGTGTGGATACCTTTAGAGACCTCTGGGACCGGGGCCATGGCGATCCCGAACAGGTACTGAGAATTGTACGCGATGAAGGTCGCCAGAATGACCTGGGTTGGATTGTCAATGCTATGAGCAAGGTCCAGCGTAACGAAGACCGCCAAGACCAATGGAGACGGGACCAGTCGCTTGAAGCATCTTCCAGCACTCACTTCGATGCTGGTATGACTCAACCTGACGATGCTTCAGCCCCGGAACATTTTGACGATGATCGCGCCTTATCATCAGCAATCACTCGGCCCTGGAGCTTCGCAGAGGCGGTTCAAGGCAATGCAGATATCGACAGACTAGAACGGCACCCGGACTTCGATGGCTTCCGACCCAATTCTTATCACGCCGCCGAGCGTGAGCCTCCCCAAGAGACCACACTCCCAACCATTGATGCGCCGCAGATGGGTGATCAGACTAGTGCCACGAATTCTAACCAGGCTGACCCCGCCAATGATCACGAACAATCAAGAAACCGCCCAAGTGCGACTGAAGCTGTTCGGCCTATCGATGCTCACCACAAAAGCTTTGTTGCTTGGCTGCTTGATTGGTTTTGGGCAGATGTTGGGACTGATGACCAGGCCCAGGACCAGGACCAGGCTCAAGATGATGACGAACAAGTAGTAGTTGACCCTGAGTTGGAGGCACCATTTGTCCCAATTCAGAATAACAGACGTCTTGCTGAGGATGGTGCACAAGATAACCAAGGACCCATGCAGGACCTGGACGTCGATGGCAATGACCTCGATGCGGTGGAAGATGGCGAAGATCTAGAGGGAATCCTCGAGCTCATTGGTATGCAGGGCCCAATCTTCGGTCTTCTTCAGAACGGTGTATTCAGCGCCCTTCTGATCTCTTTCACGGTTGCAATTGGTATCTGGCTTCCCTATCTTTGGGGCAAAATCGCCCTTGTCCTCCTGGCGAACCCAGTGCACCTGATTGTCGGTGTACCTATGACTGCTATATCCGTCGTCGCGGATGTCGCGCTTGATACCCTCATCGGTACTTTGGGCTACATATTGTGGTTGGGCAGCCTGATCTGCGAGACATTGCTTGGGCCATTCAGTGCATTTGCTCCAGTGGCCGATTGGATCCCCAAAGCCAAGTCCGTCACCAGCGCGTCGTTATCGCTCATTGATGCCAGTGAGTCCCGTCTACTGAACGCCCTCCAATCGTTTTTCGTGTTTCACGAATCCGACGTCCCTATGTTCTCCGTACTCTCGCACCACGCCCTCAAGATTCATCAGGCGCGCATCTCTTTTTTTGTTGGATCAGTTTTCTCTGTCGGCAAATTTATTTTGCAGGACTTCCCTCTCCGACTGTTAAATGACGGGCTTCCCGGAGCCTTCTCTTTTGGTCGCGAGACCCTCGACTTCAGTGGTCTGATGAAACAAGCACGCGACCAGATCTACAGTCTTGGGAGCCGGATTCTTTATACTTCAAATGGGACAAATGTCTTCATGGCTAGCCTAAACGGAACCTCGCCTAATGGCATCAGCATTTCCCACGAATTAGCCGTTTGGGATACCAAGGACCGGGCCATCGCCATTCTGCTGGGCTATGTACTAGCATCGGTCGTTGGATTACTCTACCTCCGTGTAACAAATCTTCTCTCGGGCGCGGAGCGTCGCCAGAGGGTTGAGGGTCTCATCGCGGACGTGATACATCAGGGTGGCGGGGTTTTGAAAGTGATTCTCATTATTGGGATCGAGATGATAGTGTTCCCATTGTATTGTGGCTCTCTACTCGATGTTGCGCTGTTGCCCTTGTTCGAGAATGCTACCATCGCATCGCGTCTCGAGTTCACGGCCTCCTCGCCCTTGACATCGCTTTTTGTGCATTGGTTCATCGGCACTTGCTATATGTTCCACTTTGCTCTTTTCGTTTCGATGTGCAGAAAGATCATGAGGAGTGGCGTCCTTTGTAAGTCTACTCCTACTTTTCGTTTTTTGGCCCTTACTGACCACCATGCAAGACTTTATCCGCGACCCTGATGACCCAACATTCCACCCTGTGCGCGATGTCTTGGAAAGGAATATTACAACCCAGCTGCGCAAAATCGCATTCAGTGCCCTAGTGTATGGCGCGCTGGTCGTTATCTGCCTTGGAGGTGTGGTCTGGGGTTTGTATTATGGCCTAGATGGCGTTCTCCCAATCCACTGGTCTGCCACCGTCCCTGTATTGGAGTTTCCCGTCGACCTATTGTTCTACAATTTCGTGATGCCATTCGCTATCCGATCTCTCAAGCCATCTGACGGGTTACATGGGCTCTACGATTGGTGGTTTCATAAGTGTGCTCGCTTCTTACGCTTGACCAACTTCTTTTTTGGAGATAGACAGCCGGATGAAGAAGGTCGCCATGTCGGACGGAGCTGGTGGGGACTGTTCTCACCCAATATGGAAAACCCTCCAGCCAGCGGAACCGAGGCTGCAGACAGTGGTGAAAAGTCTGACAGCACATCAATTGTTCGTGACGGCAGATTTGTACGGGCTCCTGCTTCGGATCAGGTCCGCATTCCCAAGGGCAATAAGGTGTTCGTGGAGGTGACCGAGAACAATGAGAGGCTGGATGGAGTGCCAGACACGGATCAGGGATTGCACGGCCGGGCTAATGAGATGTTCACGAAAGTCTACGTGCCTCCAAACTTCAGAACCCGGATTGCGGCCTTCATCCTACTCATCTGGGTGTTTGCTGCAGCTACCGGTGTAGGCATCACTATTCTTCCCCTGATTATTGGCCGGAAAGTCATGAATTCGAGCCTTCCCCACCGGCCATTAAATGATATCTATGCCTTTTCAACTGGCTTGAGCATTGTCGGTACTGCTGCCTACATCGGCTTTTACAGTCGGACCTTCCTTGCTAGGGCCAAAGAGCGGTTGAGTCTCTATCTGCAATCTCCCCAGCAGGTCTTCTTCGGAATCAAGAATGCGCTTCATGATGTCATCCGACTGCTATATGTCTTCATTGCATTCGCAGTCGTGTTACCATCTGCATTCGCTCTGGTCATGGAACTCTACCTTTTAGTGCCCGTGCACACCTATCTTGGAGGCCCACAGGCACATGTGATTCATTTCGTTCAAGACTGGACACTTGGCGTCCTCTATGTCCAAATGGCCGTCAAATTTGTAGGGTGGAACCCTAGATCCCGGCAGGCTGCTGCGCTCAATGCCATTTTCAGGGATGGACGGCTGAAGCCTAACGCCAAAATCGCCACGCGGGGTGTCTTGCTCCCCGTCACACTCTTCACCGTCATTGCTGTCTTGGTACCACTTTCCATGGGATTTGTCATGAACTCGACTATATTCTCTGGTACACCGGAGGCGCAGTTCAAGGTGTACCGCTATGCGTATCCGGTGACCCTGATGTTGAGTTTGATTGCGTGGCTCGTCTGTCTGGTACGCCGTCAAGTGGAGGTTTGGAGGGTGAATATCCGCGATGATGTTTACCTCATTGGCGAGCGGTTGCATAACTTCCGTGACAAGCGAACTCGAGACGTTAGGGGGGTCTCTCGGAGAGTCATCACCGGGTGATCCTGATCAGGCATCAGCCATGGAAAAGTGATCTAGGCTCCCGTCCTTTCGAGCATCTCGAGAATCATTCTCGCTCTGTTTCCTTGTACATCAATTGCGTTTGATAAATAGATATTTTATGAATAAGATCTTTCTAGGCAGATAGTTTGCTGGATAGCTAGACAGTTGCGTACTGTTGTAGGCACTAGTAGGGCCGCCTTTCAGATGGACACAGATTGTCTCGAATCAGATAATTTAAGTGAAAATTACTGTGTAATTCCGGATTAGTATAAGTAGATTGTGATCGAAGATGGCGATGTGGTCCTTGCACTGAGCATGCAATACTAGATACCACTGCAACCTTACTATCTAGTATCTAGTAAGGTATGCACCAAGACGTCCCCAGTCATACCAAGCCCGGCTGCCGAAGTGCAAAGGCGGGATGATCCGCCATCGGGGCTGAGTCAGCCGACTAAAGTGGGTGCGCACAGCGCACGTGCCTCTCAGCCCGCTCCGGTGGAGTTTGCGCGGGCAGGGAATGGCGGCTGCCTGTCGGCTTAGCGGCGGAAATTTGGTGGGATCTTCAGGCCAAAAGAGAAAAGCAACTGGCGAAAACTGCAACTGTGGCTTGGCACCGATGAGGCTTTGCAAGCACTCGCCACTCCCTATTGGTTAGGCAACAGGATTCCCACTTGGCCGCCTTCTGTTAGGCGTTTCTATTCTCTCTCTATTCTTTAATTCCTCTCTCTCTTAGTTCATTTACCACTCTGCTCACTCACTCATTCTTTCACGCAACTTCCTTTCTTTTCTTCCTCCTCTCAATCTTCATTCATCTCTTCCCCCTCCCCTACCCGCGACTTCTCACCCCCCCGCCGTATTACACTATACCCGCTGCAGACCATGTGTCGCCAATAGCAGCACATAGTTGCACTCGCCGCCCTCCCCGCTCTGCAATGCTGTGAGGCTATAGTTCCCGCTTACCTTCGTTCAACTTGATTCCGGACTCTGCGCGCCAAGATGTCCGTTCTTCGCCATCATGGAGGCGCCTACCTCCAACGGCGTCTTACCAAAATGTACACAGATACCAAGACCTCGTGTGAGAGTGTGACCACGGCCTCCAATGCAGTCGACGACCCCGAGTTGATCAATCTGCATCGGGATTTCAAGACGCAGAGAGACAGGTTGCTGGCCTGGGGTCTGGACTGGAGCGATGCTAGTGCCGCCCAGCCCAACGACATCGACGAGTCATTGACCCAAGCGGGCTACAGTGATGTGGTTGCGAGTGTTATGTCTTCGATCCAGGAGCTGCTCAATGAGGCCGAACGTCTGCAGCATGGCGATGTTGCCTTTGATATACCCCCCAAAGGCGGTACCAAGGCCGATGCGCCGAAGAGCAGTCTCAGCAACTTGCCAGTCAAATCGCATTGGACGAGCGAGGAGATCAGTCGCTCCAAGACTCTTCTCGCCGATCTGACCGGCTGTATCGATACTCTTTACGACCTGTCGCGCTCACGACGAGACATGAACGCCAACATGGCGGCTGGTGGCCAGGCTGCCGCTAAAGGCCGATCTCGGCCCGCGGCGCCTACCGACTACTCGCTTCTCGACACCAAAGCATATCACGGAGCATCCTTCGACAGTAAGCAGGCATATTTATCCCCACAGGAGCCTTTTGACTATTCGCCATCGTCTACATTGCAAGGAAAGAAGTTCGACAAACTGCCGCTTGGCAAGGCTTTTTCCTCCGTGAACAATTATGTCATTGATCGTACTAAGTTGCAGCTTGCCGGCGCCTCTCATGACAATAATCCCCCGCCATATGAGCAGGTGGCTGCCACCACCAACTCCAGAGCCGTCGGGCGTATGCCAACATCAGCGTCACCATTTCTGCAAGGCACAAGAGACTCCTCGGTGACCATTCTGGTCGAGTACACGCCCATGATGCTTGAAGCATCTGGACCAGGTACCTCTCCGGAGAAGAAACGGCTAGACCACGTACATCAGAGTCTTGAACAACTCGTTCAAAATGCTCGCGTCTCTCACCTAGGCTTGATGAGGTTTCTGGGCTATTATGTCGACATGCCCAATTCTCGTTACGCGTTTATTTACCAGATGCCAGTCGACTACTTCCCCTTCTTGCAAAACCCCACCGATCTTCTCAACGGGTTGAAGCCAAGGACTCTGGTTTCGATGTTCCAAGCGGGCGACGATTATCAGGTTCCCAATCTAGAGACCCGATTCCGCTTGGCGTACGATCTTTTGATGGCGGTCCTGCAGCTGCGGAGCCAGAATCTCGTTCACGGAAACATTAACAGCAGCAATGTCCTCATTTTCCCTGGCCTGACAACTTCGAACAGCAACGAAGTAGGACTGACCGAGAACCTTCGTCGTCCGTACTTGACCTCGTTTTCCCATTTCTCCAGAAATGGCCCGGCTTCGGAGCCCTTGTCCTCTAGCATGTATCGCCATCCGGACGACAAGAGATCAATCCATGACGATGCTGCCTGGGCATACGATCTCTACTCCCTCGGATTAGTACTGCTGGAGATCGGACTGTGGAATCCGATCAGTCGCATCTGGAAGATGAAGTATAACAACTCCATTTTCAAACAACGGATAGAAAGTGTTTACTTGCAAAAGTTGGCACCAAAATGCGGTAGTGCATACCTCCATGTGGTCCAGCTTTGTCTTGATGCGCCGAACTTTCATCTCTCTACACAGCCGTTCGACGACTTCGAGCTCCGAGTGCCCCAAACTTTTCATTACCCTGTCCTGGATCTGTCGGCCCCTGACAGCATTTTCTCCTTCTCCATGAACTTCCTCTACACGATGTGCAAGATCATGTGGTCCTGCTGCAGAGTAGACATGTTCTCGGCGCCTGATGCTGAGGAGTTGGATGATTACCTTCCGCTCGCTCTGGTCCCTGGGTTAGGCCCAGCTGCAGCAGAAGCGCCCATGCGCGAGCATCACTCCACCCCGGACAACCTGGCAGCATACGAAACCTCATTTGTACCGCTTCCTACTTCAGAAATCAGACCGATGCGAGAACAATCAACTACAGATGATCGGAGGGTGCGGAAACGTACGTTCAAAAAATTGTCCAATGTCGAGATTCCCCAGGATCATCTGAATAGTTGGAACTTCCATATGATGCCACGACTGAGGAAGCTACTACAAAAGATCTTGAAAGAATCCACCGAATCTTGCAGTGTCACACTCATGATGACCGGCGAGTCGGTGGACAATGCCAGGACGACGATCTGTGTTACTTGTGCCAGCACCAAGAAAGTCAGGGCGGCTCTCAAAAAGTACTTTGTTCTCGACAGCGACGATTGGGATCTTATTGTACTCCGAGGTGATGTTCAGCGGTCCAAGGTACCCCGCAAGAAGCGTCGCAAGCCGGCAAGAACCGGACCTGACACTCCCAACTCGCCTGCATATGCCCAGCAAGATCCAAACCCTTGTTATCAAGAGCGGCCCCTTTGCGGGGCATCGATAGGCGCTTTCATGAATGAGGAGCATTTGCCGCCCGTCACCTACGGCGGGGCCATCATGGTCGATGGTATGCCATATGGCATGACGGTGCATCACATGCTCGAGTCACCTAGCGATCAAGAGGAAGACGATGACGAGCATGATGACAGTGGTCCCCTTCGGTCTGCGGGGAACTGGCCCCGAGAAGGGACGACGCAGCAAAGTACGCAGTTCATGTATTCCTGGCGTGACGACGGTCGATCAGATGTTGCCTCAGACCTCGAATTGGAGGTTTCCGAGGACGAGGATGACGATGATCAATCAGTTACGAACAGCCTAGACGAGAATTACGACGACTTCGACCTTTCTGAAGGCTACTCCACTGATGAGGATGACCCCAACGCAGATGACCCGTATGATGATGAGGACGCAGCATCAGTCGGAGACACATCGGGCGTGGAACCCGGGGACGAGCCCCTGTTGTTTGTTACACAACCCGCGATCGATGATGTCGACGAGAACTTCTTCCCGTCTCTGGAAGATCGAGACGACGAACACCTGGCCTCTCACTCTTTTGGATTCGTCCATGCGTCTTCGGGCGTTCGCCGCTGGACGCGCAAGGGGCTCAGACACGAGATCGACTGGGCGTTGATCAAGATCAACGATGATCGCATCGATGTCCGCAACGTGGTATTCGATCGGACCGCGCGCCAACACCCCTACCAGCAGAGACACGGCGCTCCCGGTCAGCTTGAAACCATCCACCTCAATAACATAGCTCGACTGGAAGACCTTGGTGGCCTCAAGGTCCATTGCTGCGGACGAACCAGCGGCCTCCAAACGGGCCAGATCTCCAAAGCAATGACGCTGGTCAAACTGCACGGGCGCCAGACCTTTTCCATCAGCTTTTGCGTGGATGGGAATTTCGGAGGTAAGTGAGTTTGTCGGCTGCCCATCTTCGCCCCGTTTCAGTCATTAACTGTTCTCCGTACCTTTAGTCCCCGGCGACTCAGGCGCATGGGTCTTCGAAAAACACACCGGGCGCGTCTGCGGACACGTGCTCGCCTGGTCCGAAAAGAGCCACACGGCCTACATCGCCCCGATGGAGATCCTGCTTGAGGATATCGCGCGCACCCTCAACGCGACGTACATCTCTCTGCCCGGGAATAACCGCGACGGGGCGCTCTCGTACGCCTTGCCGCAACAGCCGATCCCGGCACCCGATCACTATCACCATCACCCCCAGCACCCGCATCCGCACCAGCTGGCCCCGAATGCCCGATACAACGCCCCCCTCCCCCTCCCCGACCAACTCCCCGTGGACTTCGGACATCTGCGTCTCGACGACCGCCATCAAGGCCACCATCCGCCCGGAAGAGGCAGCGGCAGCGGCAGCGGTTCCGTTAACCCCGGCCGCGGTCTGCGTGAAGCCGCCGCAGCCAATCCGTACGGCGGGATGGGCGCCGCGCCTATCCTCTCTCCACCCCGCAGTCTTGAAAGACAACTTGCCTGACCTTGTCCTTCATCTCAACCACCACCACACCCTGACCTTTCCACCTTATTTTTTTTCCCCCTCAAAGATACCCCACAACACCACATGACACCCCTAACAAACTTCCCCTGATGACCCTCACGAGTGGCTTTTCGAAGAATAATACCCCATCTTGTACCTGCTATAACCCATGCTTTTTGCTTGCTTGCTTGCTTGCTTCCCTGCGAGCTAGCTGTCTGTCTGTGCGTGTCCAATCAATCAATATCCAATCCATCTAATTCAATCACAATCACAATCATCTTAATCCTTCCTAAAACGCCTGTTTTTCGGCCCAAGCAACGCGGCCAGTCGAAAAACTCTCTGGTAGCGTAGCACAGCACGTAACCCCCCCCCCCTCAAACTAACGGAAACACGGCAGGTGGCTCCTCTCATATACTTACAGTACCCATCCCATCATGCATCTATCTGCCTCCATCCAATCATAGTCACAGTCACAGTCACAGTAAACAGTCAACAATAACCAATCCCCCAAATCTATCCATCGAAGGATATCTTCCCGCCATCTGCAGCAGGCCAGTCACTTGGTCACTTGCTGGTGGTGCGTAGTACTGTACCAGTAACCAGTAGCAGTAACCAGTAAGTTAGCCAGTAGCAGTAGCACCAGCATAAACCAGTTAAGTTAGCCAGTAAAGAGCGGTAGCGAATTGCCAACTCTTACCCGGTAGAAGGTACGGAGCGAGAGCATTGAAGGCTCGTCTCCCCCAAACCCAAACCCAACGCATCGATACTCAATACACTTGTCTCTACAGGAGGGGGGGCGGGAGACAACAATCTGTTTAAGGTGAGGTGCAAGGGTACCACGGTACCAATCTCCTCCTCCCCCTCAGCCCCGGCCCGTGGGCAGCTTGGTCTTCGTCACCAGAAATTGGTTTGTGGGCACCGATCAAATGCATCCATCCAGTCCAGCCTATATACAGAGCGGAGGCGACTGCTATGGCGAAGTCATACACTGTCTCCGGGTTTTCAACAAATTCGTTTTCCCACAATAGAGGTGTGTCTGCTTCGGTCTGCCTGCTGGGACTGTGCGCATCCTCAAACGTGGATATCCTGAAATGATAGAAGAGTAGGAAGTTTCTAGTCTGCGTCTGTCCATTCTGCTATCCAGTAATCAAGACTAACGTTATGCAGAAGAAGGGTGTTTTCCAACGTGAGGACAAACTTTGTGTCGGCACCGCTATAAAGGTAGCAAGCACAGCAGCACTTGAATCATTACTAGCACTGTATTACTAGCACTGCAATCTCAAAGCTTACACGACAAGAAAGGAATTGTTCAGAACAATGCATTTGCAAAGGAGTATGCTAAAGGTAAAATACACAAAAACCAGATGCTGAACTGAGACCAAAACAGACATAAAACATAACCGGGTGGTATATGCACCATCGTCACCCATCATCGATGAAACAAGACCAAGCCACACCATGCACACTCTTCACCCTAACATAAAAATGAACCAAAGATCACAAACCCCTCCTTGTATGAGAATGCCCGACCTTTATACCAAATAGTTCATGATAAGAACAAAACTAGAAAATGCGGTCTAACTGCATGGAAAGGGGCACAAAAGAAACTTCGCGGCATCTTTCCTTTAGTTACCAGCCAAGAACTTGAGAACAGCCTCCTTCTCCTCGACAGGAAGCACGCTCAGAACTTGCTGGACACCCTTGAGACCACCCTCCTTGTTGTTGATCAACAACTGCGCAACCTCGGTAGCGATGTTCTCCGTCTTCAGTGAGTCGACCTTGGTCTGGATCGCCTTCTTGTTCTCCTCGTACCACATGGCCACGCGACGGTCGTCGTGCTCCAGCTCGTCGTCAAGGAGGCCAGTCCATCCGTGCAGAGTGCGGAGGTGCACCGCCCGAGCGGACTCAGTCTGGGCAGGAGCGCTGGCGTCAGCAGCAGCGGGGATGGCAACAGTGCCGTCGCGAGCGGCGGGAGAAGGAGCAGCAGTGACCATGCGCTTGACGATCAGCTCCTCGCTCAAACGGCGGCGGAGGCGCCAGTAGAAGAAGCGACGAGCGTTCTTCCAGGTGAGTGCCTGGCGGATGGTGTTCTTGGCCTGCATACGTCCGGCGCGGTCGTGGAGATCGGCGAATTGGAGGGCAATCTGCAGGTACACAGGCAGAAGTTGCTCCTCGCGAACAGCCATCTTGGCCTTGATGTCCGAAAGCTGCTCCTTGCTGAGCGAAGTGTCCTCGAGAGAACGACGAAGCTCGCCGTAAGTAGGGTCCAGACGAGCCATGGTGTCCAGCTGCTTGTCACGGCGGTACTTGATGTTGACGATACCCTCGGGCTCGAGGACACCACCACGGGCTTCCTCGTCGGCGTACATCTCCATCTGGTCAGGGTTGATGGTGGGATCGACGACGACCCAAGATCCACCACGAAGCTCACCGTAAGGCGGGATGTAGATGAAGATGGGCTGCTCGTACTTGACGAGGGCGTCGACAATGTAGGAACCGTACTTGAGAACCTCGTTGTACATATCACGTTGACCACCAGAGAAACCTCTCCAGTTAGCCAGGATCATAACAGGCAGCTGTTCACCGTTGTTGAAGTCACGGAGAGCCTGGGCCGTCTTGAAGGCCGAGTTAGGGTACCAGACACCACCAGCCTCAGTGCTGATCATCTCCATGGAGTCGGGGTTGGCAGGGTCGGCAGGAGTGACGTTCTCAACAGAGCGAGTCTCAACAGCGATGACACCCATGGGAATACCACCAAGTCTAGCACGACCAACAACCACAGTGCGAGCCCATCCACCGAGAGCTTCCTCGAAGGAGCCGGCGTCGAACAGACCAGGGAGGAAGCCCTCATCGTCCTGCTTACCAGCAATGAGCCAGCGGGGATCATAGGGCTGCTTGTTGGGAGGGTAGTAGTCCACGTCACGGTCCCAAGTATCAAACCAGGGGCGGATAGGGATAGGAGCGCCCTTCCTGTCAGGGACAAACGACATCCACTCCACAATCTTCTGTACACCCTCAAAGTCATCAGTAGCAGTCATGTGAGACACACCGTTCTTGTACATGATCTGGGTACCACCCAGCTGCAAGTTGGAGGTGTAAACCTCTCTGCCCAGCAGCTTGTTGATGGCGGGGGCACCAGTAAGGATGATGGGTTGGCCTTCGACCTGGATAGCTCTCTGTCCAAGGCGGACAAGGTAGGCTCCAATACCGACGGAACGGCAGGTGACCAGGGTGATGGTGAAGATATCCTCGTAAGCCTTCGAAGTGGCACCAGCAATGAGACCAGAACCCTTCAGACACTCAACACCCAGGCCATCCTTGGCACCGATGATGGTGGTGATCTTGTGGCGTTCTTCACCCTCGTCGGTAATGAGCTCGGTGATGACCTCCTTCTTGCCGCTGGCATCCAGCTTGCTCTTGACTTCTGGAGTGAAGTAGAGGTACTTGAAGCCGGCCTCAGGCTTGCTTGCGTCATTCCAAGCAACGGAGAAGTAAGGAATGAGCTCATCAGCCATACCGATACGAGCACCAGAGTTGGCAGAAAGGTAGATGCGAGGAATGCCAAGCTTGCGGGCCAGCTCGGTACACTTGTGGAAGAACTTGTCTTCCTGGGGACCGAACGAACCGATCTGGAAGGTGATGTCGTTGGCAACAATGATGAAGCGTCTGCCTCGAGGGTACTCGGGAGTGCGAGCAGTGACGATCCAACCAACCATACCGTGAGTGTTGGTACCAGGACCGCGAGAGATCTCGACCAGGTTGTCGGTATCGTCCAAGACAAGCTCGCTGTAGTCAATGCATTCACCGACAGGAGGGCGCTGCTCAGCCAGGGAGGGGATCTGCTCGACGGCCTTGGTCCAGCTGTTCTGGAAGGCCTGTCTGAAGAGCTCAGGGAAGTCATAGACGTACTGAGTACCCATGAGGTGGGCCTTGTAACGCTTGGGCTGAAGCCATTCCTTGGTAGGGTAAGGAGTGGACACGGGACGCAAGTGCATGGATCCGAGCTTGTTGCTGCCACCATCAATGCTGTGGAAGATCCATTCACCCTTCTCAGACTTCTTCTCGATGTAGAGCTCAACCTGGATGATGAAACCAAAGGTGTTGGTGATGATTACGCGCAGGGGGAAGGGAACACCGGTGGCGGGATCGGTGCAGAGGATGCGGATCTCAGCACCAGTGACACGCAGTCTCCAGAGGCGGCGACCGAAACGCTCCAAGAAGCCGTTCAAAGCCTGCTCAACATCCTTGGGCTGGAGGTTGAAGACGGGCGAGAAGTTGATGAAGATGTGGTTCAGATCGGAGTTGTTGTTGCCAATAATCTCCAGAGCATCCAAGATGTCATTCATCAGGCGGTCAGCCTCAGAGATCAGGTATTCCGCAGTAGGGATGTCATCACGCAGGCGGCCGGGACGCACGACAGCACGGACGAAGTAGCGCTTGTCAACAGCCTTGTCATTCTCGGGACCCTTGCCGTAAGCCTCGTAAATGTGGATGTTACGGTTCTCAGTGAAGACAGGCTTGATCTTGAACTTGGACAGACGTCCGAGTTCAAGCTGGAAGGCAAGGGCAGGCTCGTTGTGGCGGATACTCTCGTCCTCCTCGTAGGCGGGGCCACGGAAAGTGAAGTAGCCGGGGTAGATACCGTTCTTGCCACAGATGAAAGTGACACGGCGGATACGGCGAGCAAGCAGCTCCTCCTTCAGGTCCGCAAGCAACTCGTTGGCCTGGGTGACGATCTGGTTGTCGTCCAAGTCCTCGACATCACGGATGGCGATGTTGAGAACGTTGTTCAACTCGCCATCAGTCTCAACGCGGGGAGCAGGACGGCGCTTGCCCTCCAGGTTGGCGAGCAAGCCATTGTCACTGGGTCTCTTGGCCTTGGAACCAGCCCGGGGGAAGACCTCCAAAGCACGAGGAAGATACTCGGCAGCGTCCTCCAAGTACTGAACCGGGAAGATGACACCCTTTCTCATGGGCTCGTTGCCATCGCCAACGAGGTAAGACATATCGCTGATGGAGTTGATACGCTTGAAGGGGTTCAGCTCGGCAGTAGGAGTGCTGGGGGTCGAGGGGTCGGTGGTGGAAAGAGAGCCGAACTCAGGCTGACCAAGCTTGCCGAGGGTGAAGTCCCAAGAGAGAAGAGGAGGCTCACCAGCCTGGTTGTACTGAATGCCCTTCAGGGTGTAGGCACGGTAAGCACGGCGCACGTACACCTCGAGGGCAGCGAGAGTAACCCAAGCGTCCTGGTGCACGAAGAAGCGGGGCAGCACGTCAAAGACGGTGTACTTGGAGTCGACCACCTCCTTCAGGACAGAGAAGTCGGGCTCACGGTGATCCCAGCCAGTCTCACCGTAGCGAGACTCAACAACAGAGGAGCGAAGAATGAGTTCCATCTGAGACAGACGCTCCTCCAAAGAGGGAAGGGCGCACTGAATGAGAAGCTCACGAGCCTTGAGAGTGACCTTGGCGGCAGAGCGGGACTCAAGCTCAGTAAGCTTCTTGAGGATAGGCTTGAAGTACTTGGCAACGTTGCCAACACCAGGCTGGTTGGGACGGTACATGGCCAAAATGGCGAGGACCAGGTTGTTCTTGGTGCCAATGCGGCTGTGGGACAGCACAGTCTGAACGACGCTGGAGATGTCCTCCTTGTTCTCTTCACGGAGCTTCAGAATGGCATCCTCGTCACGGAAGTTGCGGCCGGCGAACAGCTTCTCAACCTCGTAGTACTGCTCCAAGAGTCCAATGAAAACGTTGAACTCGTGAGCCTTGAGACCATCCATGTACTTGTTGATGACGTGCAGCAGAGGCGAAAGAGTAGTCCGGAGGATCTCGGCATCGGCAGGGTTGACGTTCTCCTCAATGAACTTCTGGATAGTCTTCTGCAGCTGCTTGGCAGGGAACTCGGCCTTGCGGGCGCGAGCACGGTCAACCACGTACTCCAGCTGGCCATCAAGCTTCTGGGGCATACGGGAGTGCAGGGCGGAAGACTGGGCGTTCCACTCTCCATAAGGAAGATCAGGGTTGCGAAGGACGTCGACCAACTCCTTAAGGGTGGAGTTCATGATGACCGAGTTGTCGTAACCCTTCAAGATGTTCTCGAGGATGCTGTGCAGCAAGAAGAAACGCTGAGGGGGCTTGTTACCGACAACCTGGGGAGGGCCGAGATCAGGCAGCTGGCCAGTGAAAGGCTGAGCGTGCTTGACGCGGGACGGGTCATCGAGGGCGAGGATACCCAGGATGTCACCAGCCTCCAGAGTGGCTCCGGGCTGCTTGATCAGCTGGACGATGCCGTCCTCCTGGGCGATGAGGGGCATGTACATCTTCATGACCTCAACTTCAGCGAAAGGTTGGCCTGCCCGAACGTGCTCGCCGTTCTCGACGGTAAACTTGACGAGCTTACCGGGAGAGGGGGTGCGGAGCTGAGTGGGATCGTTCTCCTGCTCGAGCAAGCAGGTCTTTCCGTCCACGCTAAGACGGGTGGCGGCGGGCTCCTCCTTCCAGTAGACGTTGTGACTGCGTCCGTTCAGGAGAACCAACAGACCGCCATCGGCCAGCGCACGAACACCGACGGAGCACTTGGAGCCGTTGATGAAGAGGTGATAGCTGTCGACACCGGCGCGGGTGGCGGTGAACTTATACCGCATACCCTCGTAGATGAAGTCCACGGGGAAAACGGTCTTCAGGACGTCCTTGGAAGGCACCTGACCCTTCTCCAAGCCCTTGCGGTACTCCTCCACACCAGCCTCGCTGGCCTGGTGGGCCTTGGTCACGGCACCACACAGAACGGCCACGATGGGGTCCGGACGCTCCGCAGTCAGCTTGTTGGAGATCAGCTGGTCAAGCCATCCGGTGGTGATGGTGTTGTCCTCGAATGCGGGAGTCTCCAGCAGCTTGATCAGGTATTCGACGGTCGTACGGAAATCACCACGGATGCTCAGTTCCTTCAAGGCGATAACCATGTGCTTCCGCGATGCCTGACGGTTCTCACCGTAGGCGAAGATGTGACCAAACTGACTGTCCGAGAAGCTGTGGATACCACCGGAGGTACCGACGGAGAAGTAACCCCAGACGTTGGACGAACTGCGGAAGTTCAGCTCGTGCATGGTACCGCTGGAAGGCTTGAAACCCTCGCCAGGGTCCTCGGAGGTGATACGACAAGCAGTGGTGTGGCCCTTGGGCTGGGGACGACGCTGAGTCTTGAAGCTCTCCTCGCTGGAGAAGTCAAAGTCAATCTCGCCGGAGGTGTTGGGGTCGACGCCGTAGAGCAGACGGATATCACGGATGCGGTGGAGGGGGATACCCATGGCAATCTGCAGCTGGGCGGCGGGCAGGTTGACACCGGAGACCATCTCAGTGGTCGGGTGCTCGACTTGGAGACGGGGGTTCAGCTCCAAGAAGTAGAACTTGTCGTCGGCGTGAGAGTACAAGTACTCAACAGTACCAGCGGACACGTAACCGACCAGGCGACCCAGGCTGACGGCAGCGCGCTCCATGGCCTGGAAGGTGATGGGCTTGGCGATGGTGACGGGGGCCTCTTCGATAATCTTCTGGTGACGACGCTGGACGGAACAGTCACGACCGAAGAGGGAGATGTTGTTGCCATACTGATCAGCCAGCAGCTGGACTTCCAAGTGACGGGCATTACCGGCGAGCTTCATGATGAAGATCGGGGAACCGGGGATCTCGTTGGCGGCAGCATTGTACAGGCTGACGAAATCGTCCTCGCTCTCCACCTTACGGATACCCTTACCACCTCCACCTTCAGAGGCCTTGATCATGACGGGGAAGCCGATTTCCTTGGCCTTTTCCAGACCCTCTTCCGGCGAGAACGTGCAACCCTGCTTGTAGACCTCATCGTCGACGGTCACGATACCCTGGTCGTCGACTCTGACTTCGTCGACCCCGGTTCCAGACCATGGGATACAGGGGACACCTGCATGCTGTGCGACGATGGTCGAGGAGATCTTGTCACCCAGCGAGCGCATGGCCGAGGCGGGGGGACCAATGAAGATGATCTTCTTGGGGGAGGCGGCGAGGGATTCGGGAAGACGGGGGTTCTCGGAGGCGTGACCCCAACCGGCCCAGACGGCGTGCACGTCCATGCGCTCGGCCACATCGACAATTAAGTCGACGTTGGCATAGTTGTTGTTATTCGTACCACCGGGAACCTGATGTGGTCGAGAGCTGTGAGTGACATGCGCGTGGTAAGCCCGTCGAACTGTCCGGGAGCACATACCTCGACGTATTGGTCCGCCATGCGGATGTAATCTGCGTTTGCTCGCAGATCTTCGGGCGTGGCCATGACTGTGAACTGAATGGCCCGCTCGTTGCCGAACGTCTCGTAGGCCCATTTGCGAACGGAACGGATCTCCTTGACGGCAGCGATACCGTTGTTGGCAATCAGAACCTGACCGTGGCTCGCTGGTTAGTGACAAGAATCCCCAACCTCTCATCTCTCCGCACTTCTTCCGGGACAACTCACCGAGCTGATGACGGAGTGACCCTCATGCTTGGCCACGAAATCCCTGACCGCACTGGGAGGAGCAGCGTCGAGGTGGTTACCACCAATGAAATGTGAGGGAATGTTGGCGGCTTTGGAGCCAGCCTGGCCGTTGACGGCACCGTTGGGGGCGCTCATGATGCAAGAGTTGGGAGGATTAGGTATTATAGAAATCCCATGCAATGGAATGCAAACAAATCACTCAAAAGAGAGGGAAATTAAAGGTCGCGGGAGAAGCGTATGAGGCGGAAAGAGGAGGATGCAGGCGAGATCGGTAGAGACAGGGCGCAACGAATTGACCGGCCTGGGAGGAGAGATGGCGATGGAAGGGAGGCGCGACTGGCGGAGATTGTGAAGAACGCCCTCACCGTTCTTAAAAGTGGAGAATTGGCGGGAGTGAAGAAGGGGAGGAGAGGGAGATTATTTGCAATGTTCTGAGGCTGAGACAAGGTGAGCAAAACCAAGTCAGCTGTCAGCAAGCAGTAAGAAGAAGAATTGAAAGGAGGGAAAGAATGCGCGATGCGCTAGGGAGGGGGAGAAAAGTAGATTGGAGGCAAAATAAAAAAAAAAAAAAAATAGAGGGCGAGTAGCGTAGCAGCTGGAGGGGAGGGAATGGATTGGATGGGGAAAGAAGTGGGAGGACTGAGGGAGGAAAGTCTGGGTCCGGAACGGAACTTACTGTAACTAAACACACCTGCGAGAGAGGATGTACAGTATGTACTGTAGTAGTTGGGAGAGAGGAAAGGGAGGGAGGAAGGGAGAGGGTGAGGGGAGGATATAGATAGATGGAGAAGAGGCCGGACCGGCTTTCAATTGGGAATTACAGAGGAGAAAGAAGTGGAGGAAGAAGAAGAAGAAGAAGAAGAAAGAGGAAGGAGAGGACGAGGAGAAGAATGGGGATGCGAAGAATAAATTTAATTGCCAGAAGGAGTCGACAGAGTTGAGGCAGAGTGAGTTGTACTGACTGGAAGTATACGATTGTATACGATTGTATACAGTTACTCCCCGAAGTTGATCATCATGAATAAGAAGTTGGGTATTGTGTACTGTACGGAGTGGTATTGGTAATTACCGCGGAAGGGCGGGCAGTACCAGTCTTGGTGGATTGGGATCGGGAAAACTAGAAGCACTACTCGAATAGCGGTGCGGCCTGGCTTGGGAGGTGGGATCCATCCAGGTTGTGGTTGTTGGGCCCATGACGTCCCCGCCCTCCCTTTTCCTTTTCCCACCACTTTTTTCTGTCGACTGGCTTGGCTTGAGTGCCAATTGCCCATTGCCAACAAAACCCAGCATTTGTCGAGTCAACAACTTTTTTTTTTGTCCTGCCGACCTCGACAGCCAATCCCCGCCCGGAATTTCTCATGTAAGGCACTCGGTACTAGGTAACTACAACTTCATCCACCACCACCACCACCACCACTCTAATGCCTGTATCTTCCAATGCCTTCCATTCCGTCGATCATGAACAATGTCTGTATTGATTGTAGTCTGTATTACCTCCCGGTAATCTACTCTTCCTTGACGGACGGTCTGTGTGTTGCGGTGTTGCGGGACAAATTCCCCGACAGTCCGGAGTTACAGATCGCGCCCACTTCCATTTCTGAACCATCTTTTCCTACTCAGTCTGAACGCGACCGAGAAACCGACCGGACCATGGCATTTTATATCATTCTTTCTCTCGAATCCAGCTGACTTCCTTTTTCTTTTCCGTGCACGGAGGATTGTTTTGCTGTTTTGGAATTGTTATAGTTCGGACTGAGGAATTACTCCGACCCTCGGAGCAGGTATACAGTACAGTACCTGAAGTACTGAGTAGGTAGGGGTAGGAGTTCGGCAGATCCAAGCTTAGTGCTTAGTCTGGGTACTATAGTACGTATCCATGTAATAATTCTATTCTGGAGTAGGAATAGCCAGATCCGAATCCTGGGTCAGCCTTCATGAATCAATGAGACGGTAGGCCGTGCAAACGACACATCCCCAAACTGCATTGATTTATTATCATCATTCAGAAGCGGTGGTACCTGAGCACTGTAGCCGGTCAACAAGAGAGCCCGACTTTCATCTTGATGTTTCCAGTTTCTCCACAGAAACTCCCGAACGGGGCCATCCCTGCTTCTAACCTGTTTGGGAGTCTGTTGACGCCCCACCCGTCAGCGCCAATGGGATCGGCAGCAGTTGTCATCGCGTTGGGGATCGTGGGAAGTCACGGGACTGCCTTCTCACCAAATTCATCTTGGCTCTTCTATGCAGTCGAATCTGAGGAATCGTGAGTACTGAGGATTGTATGCGTATGCCCTCACAGCAACATATCCACTAGAAACCCCATGCAAACCTAGATTCTTGGATCTGCAACTATTCCCGCGACTCAATAAGCCCAGCACATCAGCCCAGTCCCTCCCACAGGCAACAATAATATCCATACCAACAAACAACCGGCACGTCAAAAGCTGAAACTCCCCAAGCGAAAAAGGAGAAGCGAAAAATTCCCACGCGACGATCTCCTTCCGCCCAGGCGTTTAGCAACCCCAACCCTCGTGGATCCTGGCCGAGACCGACCGTCCCCGGCGGGGCCCGCGCGCCCAATCCCTCGGAGACATGGATGATGGAACCCAAGTGAAGGAAGACCCGTTTGCCGGTATTATTGAAGAACCGGAAATGCTGGAAATCTCTCTCTCCCTCAAGAGCCACCAAATATCCCAGTTCAACTCGACTAAACCAAACATGAACCACAAGTTCTAGACGTGGGGCTGGAATTTGCTGGCTGGGCTGTGATCGCGCATGGTGATTGGCACAAGACCAAGAACCACCGTTCTGTGAAGAACACCTGCACAGGGCTACACGGCCCAAGCCTAACTTACCTTGTAGGTCAACGGATATCGTCATAATATTGAACTGGATGGAACTGAAGGTAAGGTTCTCTGGGTCACACAGCAATCTGATAGGTTCGATGTCCGCCGCTTGAGGGTACCCGATCGAGATGATGGCATCGAAAAACAATGGATGCTTGCCGTTTGGCACAAAAACAATTGCAGTTCCCATAGTTCCAGGTTCGTGGGCAAACTTGCCTCCAAGTTCTCGGAGTCCGAATCCGGACCTCATCGGAGACCCAGAAGGAGCCAGACCCCCGTCACTCAGCACTGGCAACACCGAATCTCCCGTCAGATGACGGAGGTCGGGGAGATGGACCATTGGCTGAAGATTCCTTCAATCCTTCAGGTGAGTAGTTCGTAGGTACTCCGTACTGTAGTACTGTAGTTACAGTACGGAGTACATACAGAGTAGGTCAGTAGCCTTCACCTTATTAGGTACTCCGTGGTCTGGGCAAGACCAGAGGCTCCTCAAATAAGGCTAATCCAGATTCGATCCACGGCCGTGGCCCGTCGGTTCTGTTGCCCGGACCAGCACGAGGACTCACCAGCGCCGCACGAACTTACTTCTAATCCAACCGTCGGCTGATATACTTGGTGGGCTCTGTAGCTGTAGCTGAAGCCGTAGCTGTCGAGAATGGGAACTCGATTGGCAAAAGACGTTAATGTATGTGTTGTCGCACGACATCATGAACCTATGCGGGCGATCCTTAGCATTGAACTCAATATTCGGTGGTGGTGTAACAAGAAGCTGCGGTCATACCTGAGTGACATTGTTTAGGTAGAATCGCCGAGCTTGAGCTATCCCCTCTGCCAATTAAAAAGCAGATGCGGCGAATAAGAGGCAAGACACGAGGTGCGGATCTTAAGAATAGTGGAGCAGAAACACCTTTCAGAGCTGGGGATTGTTGGTTGGTGAAGGATGAGCCCACCCGGCGAAAATATATATGTACTGTACTGGATCCGAGGACACGCATTGACACGACACCCTTCTTCTTCTGTCCTTTTCATTTGTTAATTCGACAATTGCCTGCTAACAGTGGCCATTTGGAAAGGCCTCTTGATTTGTTGGAACCGTGTTTGAGAAACCTCATGGCTTGACTGACCGATTTAAAAGGGAAAGTGGAAGGCTACGCATCATGTGATTAGATCACCAGAAACGCGACACATTCACTCTCGCAGGAACTTCCCCGCATGATGAGGAGAATGAGGTGACGCAGACCTGAACCCAGCTGACCACTCTATTTTACCAACAAGCAGACCAACGGCTGGTCTCAATACCGAGCACTACAGAATCAAATCTATCCGTCACTGGGTATTATTCTCTAACGCCAAAAGGCAATTTACTCAATACACAGGGAGACAGATAGCAGACAGTCAAAGAAACAAAGAGTGCTGAGTGACAGCTTGGACGCCGTGAGACAGAGTTCAGCCTTCTGCTCCGACAACAATCCTCAATCCATCCATCCGTCCGTCAATGCGCCAGTCTAATCAAGTCACATTGCCCACCAACAGCTGTACAGGCCGGGTCTCTGTGTCCCCGCAATCGAATACAGGGCATCGCCACGGCAGTTGCATTGTAATAAGCCTGAATCATAGATCTATGAACCGGCCCAAGCAATGTCTTCCAGAAGAAGATGTTCTCGAGAAACACACACACACAATATCTCAACTCAAAAAACGTCACTTGCCAAGGGGGTAGTCGCACGGAAAGCGAGGAAGAGCACAAGAGGGTAGTAGAGGAAAAAAAAGTACAAACGAGGGAAAGAATGTTCTCAACTGGGAATAAGTGGAAGGGGATCAACACCTGCGTAGCGGCCGTGAACTTCGTAAAGCCCCTCTGGAATTGTCAATCGGGGTTAAGGAAAAAAGGGTATTGCAAGAATAGAATAAGAAATTGATCAAAAGCCTAGAAGGTCTCGCCAAGATCACCAATATTGGTCTTCGGCTCATATCCGGTGCTAGTGCGGAAGCTCCGTGGTGGCGCCGGGATCCCGCTAGGCGTGCGTTTCTTGACCGTCTTCACTGAGCTGGTAGGGGTGTGGACGGGTGTAGAGAATGACGGAAAGCGTGCCTCCCGAGCCTCGCTAATCTTGGCTCGCACTGACATTCGGAACGCCAAGTCCTCATCTTCGTCAATGTTGGACATGCCGCTCGCATGGCCGTTCTGTACGGACGGGTTGCTGAGTGAGGACCGTGGGCGCCGACTTTCTGTAGTGGGATTGGTCGAATAGTGTCCCAGTGGCGTTTTGGTACGACTCTGTCGGCTTTCAGGACGTGCCGAATGCGTAGAAGGCGCAACGCTGGGATGGGTGCTCTGGCTGAAGGAGCTGGAATAGCTGGTCCGGCTGCTAGGCCGACTGTCGCCCTGAGTTCGAGCGCCGAACGAAGGTCGGGTGTTGTAAGATGAGGCCGTGTCGCCTTCACGCACAGACGAGCTGAAGCTGCTGCCGCTGATTCGTTTACGCGCCGAATTCTGGCGCATAGTGATCGTCGAAGAGACTGGGCTGTCACCGACAATAGATCCAGACCGCGACGAGATACGCGAGGGCGAATCAGAGGGGGCCGGGAGTTTGGACTTGGCAGAGTGAACACGCTCTTCCAACTGCTGCATCTTGCCGATCAGACCGCGGATCTGATAAAGGGATCCCGACTTGGGCAGTGTGGTGGACCGATCGTTGTTGATGCTGGCGGACGAGGTGGGGTCATTGGTGCTAATGCCGCCTGGCTGGAACGCGCTCGCAAATGGCAGGGTCGTTGTATTGGAACGACCGGTGTTGGAGGTGAAAGTGGAACCCCGAGACTTCTTTGGGGTCTTCTTCGAGTCATACATCGACCGGGAGCCCAGCTGAGCGCCGCCACCAGCCTTCTTGAACGGGAATCCGGGAGTGGCGCTGGCAGTCTTGCGCATGCTAGTCGGGACACTGATCGACGCCTCAGACATGGGTGGCGAGGGAGGAGTGGCGGTCACAGTCATGAGAGCATTCTTGATCGGTGGTGTCTGGAACATAGGAGTAGACACAGTTGAAGTGCTGAGAGTACGGTCGAAGATCTCGGGTGTCTGAGGTGTTGATGGAGTGCGGTAGATCAAGGACGCAGGCTTTCTGCGGCGGCCACCATTCTGTTCGTGTCGAAGCTTCTCCGAGAGAATCTCGGCCTCGACTCTCTGCTCCGACAGTTCATCACGGAGACGTTGATTCTCAATCCGCAGACTCTCACGCTCCATTTCGCCATTCTTGACCTCTTCCTCGAGCAGGACACTGCGCTCGATCGCCATGTTGTACTTCTGCTCCAGATCCTCCAGGGATGAAGTGGTGTGGCGGGCCTGACGTTCATAATCATCGTTCGCGACTTCGATGTCGCGCAGTTTCAGTTGTAGGGTGCGGTTGCCATCGCGCAACTTGGTAATCTCTTTCTGCAGCGTATTCTGAGCCGCGCTGGCCTCCGACTTGGCCTGCTTGTATCTGGACTGCAAGGGGTGAAAGGTTAGTGCCGATGTTCACCCATCACCAAGCTGGCCCACGAGGGAGCGCCAGAAAGGTAAGAAGAGAGGGAAGCAATCAGAACTCTAAAGGTGCTCACCTTCCAGTCGTCGATCTCGTATCTCAAGTTTTCCAGCCGTTCCTTCAGCTGCCGTTCCCGCTTCTCCGACGCCTCGATATCCTTTTCCAACTCGGCCTCCAGTTCGCGGCTGGAAGCCTGGAATTCCGACAGCTCCGCCTCAAGCTGTTCATATTGCGCTTTGTAGTACGCGAGCTGGTCCGACCTCGAGCTAGTGCCGTTGGGCCGGGTGGCCGAAGAATCGTCGACGGATGGCATGGTTCCCGCACCAGCAGCTGAGGCCGGCGTAGGAGACGCACGTTCCAGGAGACCACGTCAAAATGAGACCCAGATCTGCAGGGGGGGGGTTCACTCAACGGAGGGTTGTTGAGTGATTAGAGAGATGGAAATAAAAGGCGAAACTTGAGAGCATGCAACGGGAGAGTGAAGGAACCACCGTGCGTGAACTGGTGGTGCTGGTGGAGGGGCCGGGCGGTGTCGCAGGCACTCGGGGGGGGAGATTGCGACGGTGTGGGAGGCGACGGAGGGATGGAAGGGTCAAAAGGAGACGGCCCAGAAGCGAGCTGAGAGTGTCGAGATTTGAGACCAGCGCTGGCCTTGAATGAATTGACTTACCTTGGGGGACTACCCTCACAGAGGGAAGAATGGGAAGGGGAGGGGGGAGGGGGGGGGGAAAAGAAGAAAGTGGGGTTAAGAAGAAGGAGAAGAAGGATGTTTTCAGAGCAGATAGTTGGGTTGATGAGTGATGCTATCCAGAGCCAAAGCCGGGACGGGCGCCAGATTGAATTGATGATTCCGTCCACGGGACAACAACAACTAACCTTCTTGAACCACCCAAGCAGTAACTTATCGGTAGTGACGGGTAACTTACGGGGCGGTGTCGCCAACTAAACCGGGTCTGGACTAGTTCCGGTGACGTCGTGGCCTGAGGTGAGTATATCTGGGTTGTTTGGTTTGTTTTGGTGTCGCTTGGCTTATTATGATTGTTGTTTTTATTTACATTCTAATCTATGTGCCTGGCTGAAGACTGACAAGATGCATATTGATGATTCCTAGGTCATAATCCTGCTTCATTGCATGAATCCTAAAGATGTTATCATGTTTCTATAAGAATACTGACAATGCCGCTTGCGGAGGAGTTCTCGATCAGAAGACGCGCGCGCCTTTGATCATGTGAAAGTCATCAGACTTTGACAATGTCACAGCTTTTGTATCTAGCAAAAGACCACCCGATGCTAAAAATGCTAGAAATACCATCCACGTGTGGAATCATGTCGCGACTGCCACTCAGTCACTTCGTTGATCCATGGCAGCCTAGCCCGCACCACTAGACTTTCCGTGCCCGGGCACCGGTACCAGTCAACCCTGTCTCGATTCGGTTATCGTGCCCACTGGACATAGCAGCCACAACCAGATGGGGCACCGAAACTGGTGCCTGGGGTATAGGTCGCACAGCTACGCGGGCACTAGGCATCCTGCCGTCTTTCCGATATGTGGCCAGGTAGAACAACACGAACAAAACCAGGTACGAGCTGATCACAACATCGCCGGTGGCCGTGGCCAATACGCTGCCCACACATGAGCCATACTGAGGAAAATATACAAAGAAAGAGCCGTAGGAGATAAAGCCTGCGGGGTCATGCTGGTCAGTACTATTGTCCTACTTGAACGGCGTAGAAGGGTACAGGACGAACCCAGCGCAATCACAAATTGGAGGATTTGGCCCCGAGTGATCCATGCTTTCCACCAAATGGGAATCCCTCGCGCGGCCTGAAAGTAGTACCAGTACATGATGACATGGACAGCCAGGTTCAGTGTGATCACAACCCAAGAGATCGCCGTAGTCCCAACCAACTGAGTGTAGCATAGGAAGACGGTTGCGCCGTGATGGTAGCAATGCAGGAACGCTGAGTAAGGCCAGGTCAGAGAGGACGTCTGGTTATGTGGAGTAGACGGCTATGCTCACTGAGAGGCTTCTTCCTCAGAAACAAGTAGACCGTGTCCAGGAGCTCGAAGTACTTCGTTAGGTAATTCAACTGTCGACGCATTAGCACACCGGGAAAGATGACGAACTGGGTCGCGCATACATAATATAGTACAACCATGGGCTGGGTCCAGCCACCCTCGAGATCACAGATGGCGCAGCGCAAGCCATTCCTCGCGATAGTCGGTACTATCTGTTCCAGGAAAAGTGCCAGAAGAATGGCACTGATGATGCTGAGAAAGAGGTTGTGCAAAAGAAAAAGCCTCCTCAATTGCAGTGGTTTTCGATTGCTCATAAAACTTCGTCCTCCCAGGACCACCGCATAATATAGGACAAGAATGGTTGAGGTTTCCTTCAGCGTAGAAAGAGGTGTCTTGCCTTCGATAAATCGGAAACTGTTGGCTGGATACCCCACAACAGCCTCGAAGGCTCTGTTGAACATGGGCCACAAATCAAAGCCATAAGGGCGTTCAAGCGAAGGAATGGGCAAGGTATGAATGGAGAAGGTCGAGTCCATTCCTGCTGCTATCCTACTACCGGAGATTCGCCTCAACTCTGGCCGGGAGGGGGAAGGGCATGAAAGTTCTGATAAGGAGATGCGACTAATATAAAGAAAAGAACGGGATTTCCTGAGAGAAATATAAGCGAGCAACCTTTTTGAGAGATGATCAGGACATGGATGCTGGCTGGACTGTTGTGCGACGAGCAAATAATCCGATGGGGCGTGTAGTTGTTGTGATTCGAGGTTCATGTGACTTTGATGCCTTCCTAATTGAGGACCTTCTTTCTTGCTCTTGTCCAGAATCGAGCTTCAAAGAACCTTTTTAGTGGCTGACAGCGTCGGAGGGTACTCTGGAGAAGCCATGGTTTGTGTTCTGCTTTGAATTCGAAGGTCGTTCAATGATAGCAGCTTCCAACATCGGAGACGATATTCTGCATCCCTGCAGTACTCTATTCACCGACGAGACAGCTGAATTCTGGCGAAGTTCTGGCCCATACTTGATTTTGACAAACAGTTTTCACTGGACAGAGAGTGCTATTGCTGATTTGACCGATTACTTCAATGAGAGATACTTGCGAGGTAAGAGTTGGTACACTGGTTGTCGAAAAACTTGCTCTACGCGTCTTTTGAAGGGAAGAATCATAACACTGACTTGATTTCTGCAGACGACTTAGCATATCATACTGAGTATTGCGATTATCCAACAGTTAACCTTTTTCATCAAGTCACCCTCTCACACCGCGGCCATTTCCTCATTCCCACAGCTGGCACCCTCGCTCTCCTATCTCTCTTATCGCCATCCACTGTATCTGCTCTGCTACGATTTAGGACTTGCCCAAGTCGATCTGAGCTCAAAATGTCGCTTACTGTGGCCGAGGCAAAACGCCGCTGGCAGAACGCAGAAAAAGGTCCACTTCTTCCCCTATCGCCACTACTCGAATACTAACTCCACGAGGTAGAGATCCATCGGACATTCAACGCAGAAGATACGGATGAGTACGATCTACAAGAGACTGCGGTACTGCTAGAAGTGGTACGGCCCCTGGAGCCGGTGAACGCCCATGTCGTGACGACCCAGAAGGAAGATTGGCAAGACTACGTGGCGGACGACTACAACCAATGCTTTGCGGACGCTTCTGTATTGTATCGCCGGGGCGTGGAAGTTGAACCTTGCGCTCAATGCTCGGTCTCAGCCACATTTCGCCGCTGTGTTATCGCGCCACCATATCGAGGACGTGCATTGTTTGCTGCTGCCTGTGCTAATTGTATCATAGACGGCATAGGCGAACATTGCTGTCACTACAAGGCGTTCAAAGCTCAAAATGGCATAGAGTGGGGCGCACCTGTCTCAGAGTGAGTATCTGTCCTAAGTGTAAGAGTGCCGACTGACATACTCCAGGGAAATTCGGGGGTTTGGCGGCCTGCGTGAAGCAATCCAAGCTACGGGATACGACGGTCTTTGGTTTGCTCACGGAGATGCTGGAGCAACAAACCTTCCACTAGCTAATCCATCTCTACAATGCGGCCAAGATCGTGTCGTGCCAGATGAGGCGCAGAGTACCATGGCTACCGTGTCCTCAAATAGCCAATCTGCACCATGGGCTGTTGCTAGCGAGCAATGGAATGATCTATCTGCGCTAAAGAACATCCGCACTGACTTGAAGCAACATGTTCGGGTCGTCAAGGATCGAATTCGACAACTCAGATCCCTCCAAGCATCAAAGCGCACAGACATTCCCAATCTCCAGCCAGGGGCCATTGAGACGACTTGTGCGGTGGAGCAAAAGGCGCGAGGACGTTGATGTACTGAAATGAACTTTTGTGGTGTCATTCTATACCTCCTGTTTACGTGGTTAAAAGACTTGGGATCCATGAACGGGGTCGATTGCTTATTGGCGAGATGTTACACCGATACTCTTGTAGGTTAACGACAGTGAGATGAAGACAGTAGATACCTGGAGGAGTTTAATCGACAGGGAGTCGCTCAGTGCTGAGCCGTAGTTCGTTTGTGTTTGTATTTGTTGTGTTGTGGAGATAAGTCAGCGGTGAGTGAGCGGACCACGTGATCGGACGTGGACACACACACAGACACAGTCCACACCTTCCCTTCCCCGGGTTCTGTTCACTCAGTCAGTGTCTCTTTATATGGAGCCAGCCGTGCTCCTAACAGGCTAACAAGGCTGCTGAATGTGCTGATACCTCCGACCCAGAAAGCCTAATTCATTCCCCCAATCTCGAAAACCTCCAAAACTTGTTTTCGGCACAAGGGATAGTTTCCCACGTGCGACCCCAGATTCCAGTACGTTCCCGTCGCGGCACCCCCCTTCTTTGCCTGTTTTGTGTTGCCTTGCGTGTTCTAGGTGGGTGAAGTAGTGTGCGGTGAATGTCGGGGGAGATCCCGCCCGAACATGAATCTCCCCCCTTGATAATCCACCCCTGGATACGCTATATCCACGCACAAAACACCCTCGGCTGCTCATCATCGTGGGGACATTCCTTCCACGCACTCGCTTCGGTCGAGGAAGCGCAATACTTCAATTGTTCTCATGTTCCCCGACATCCCTTCACTGCTTCTATGAGGCCATAGCCATATGAATGCTTTGGATAGGAATAGGACTGATGGGCGATGCCAGACATCCACCACCACCACCACCACCTCACCGGTCACCATGGCAGATCCCACTGATCTGAACCTGGATGCGCCGAGCGATCTTCAAGATATCCCGGAGATGTCCATGCAATTGCTCCCGCCTCCGGAAGGGACGTATCCCGACAAGTAAGTACTCACCCTTTCACCCCTCTGCTCTTTCTGCTTTCTGCCTTTCCCAGCCCACCGCAATCGCTCACATTGGTGCAACCCGCCTTCACCAGAGCGACGTTACTGGCAGCCGTGTCGGCCCACGGCAAAGCACATGGGTACAACATCGTAGTCAAATCATCGAGCACGCCCACGGAGAAGAAACCGGGGCGGACTGCCAAGGTCTGGCTGCGGTGTGATCGCGGCGGCCATTACCGTCCGCGCAATGGTCTCACGGAGGAGACCAGGAAGCGCCGGCGGACGTCGCGGCTGATGGACTGCCCGTTTATGCTAGTTGCAGCTGGCACGCCTGGCATCTGGACGTTGACGGTGCTGAACCCCACGCACAACCACGGCCCGATTGTCGAGAAACCCCGACAGCTCCCTCACCACAAGGTCCGCAAGGGTCAGATCGCGGCGGTGCCGTACGATTGGCCGCACGATGCCACCTTGACCCCCTATACCACGGCGTTAGTAATCATCGACATGCAAAAGGACTGTGCGTATATTCTCTGGTCTGCGAGTGGGGCTTTTCGGAACTAATCTCCCTGTCACGCAGTCTGTTCGCCGGGTGGATACATGGAGTACCAGGGCTATGACATCTCCGCGAATCAGGCGCTGATTCCGAAACTCCAGCATCTGCTGAATGCGTTCCGGGCGGCGGGGTTTCCCATCTACCACACCCGAGAAGGTGCGTACTGCCAAACGACCGCCCACCCCATCCCTGTCAATCATCCCGGTCCACTGACTTTCTAATCAGGCCATCGCCCTGATCTGTCGACGCTCTCCAGCAGAGAGACCTACCGGTCTCGGAATAATGCCTCCGGACTGGGGATCGGCTCGCCGGGTCCGCTGGGCCGGCTCCTGATCCGCGGCGAGGTCGGCCACGACACGGTGGACGAATTGTATCCGATCCCGGGGGAGCCTGTGATCGACAAGCCCGGGAAGGGAGCGTTCGCGCATACGGATTTCGAGCTCATTCTTCGGAACCGCGGGATCAAGAACCTGGTGATCGCGGGGGTGACGACCGACGTGTGCGTGGCCACCACCATGCGCGAGGCCAACGACCGCGGCTTCGACTGTGTGGTTCTCGAGGACGGCACGGCGGCCAGCGAGCCGTCGCTGCATGTGAGCACGATCGAGTCGGTGAAGATGGAGGGGGGGATCTTCGGGGCCGTCACCAAGCTGGAGGATGTGGTGCATGCGGTGGAGAACTTCAAGGCTGTGACTGTGAAGAAGCTGGCTCCACAGATGGCCGTTTAGGTTTCCGTTGTGCTCATGTTCTGGATTTCATCTGGTGGGGGTTTTTTTTCTTTTAGCCGAGTTCGGATTTAGAGGAGTTGTTTGGGTATTTAGGATGATTGATAGCAATAACGACGAATACGACCATGATTTATGATGCCATCGGTGGTCAATGACGAAGTCACCGGTTCAGGGAGATTAATGAAAAGTTATATATCTACATGGCAAATAAGCCCTGGTATCATCAGAAGCAGAAAAACCACAAAACCTAACGCCAACACCAACCAACACATCTAATCCCTCCACCACTATCACTCTCAAACCAACCCCCGGCGGCCCCCCTGAACAACCGCGAACAGATTACAACCACTTCCGCCCCGCCGCCGTAACCCTGGACCGAAACACAGCACTCCGGATCTCCATCCCCTGCCGATAGAACGGATTCATGACCGTCTTGACGTAGTTCTCATAGACCTCGGCCATGAACTGGCGCACGGCCTCCTCGGTCTGGGGGCTGGTGGGGTTGGCGGCGATGGAGCTGGCCGAGGCGCGCGCCGCCGACGAGCCCGCCGCGAACGAGCCGCCCAGGATCGACGAGCTGCCCCCGATGCCACCACCACCACCACCACCACCGCCGGCGTTCGCATTCGGGCCCGCGGCGTGGGGCGGCTGGTGCAGCAGCAGGAAGCGGGCGCCGGATGGGGTGAGGAAGGCGGAGATGTAGGCTGAGGCCGGCGGGTAGGTGTCGATGTGTTTGAGGTACCTTGTCCAGAACATGACTAGTCAGTAATTGGGGGGGATGCGAGAGGGAGGAGGGTGAGAGTTAGGTAGGGATTGGGGCTGGGGCAAGGGCTGGGGTAAGGCGACAGGCTCACATATTCCCGTTCATCCACTGCGCCTCCTCGACCATATCCAAGCTCGAGTGGATGATGAACTGGTTCATGTACTGGGCGGTGTCCGGGAAGCGGAAGCGGGCGATGCCATCGCCGCCGGATTTGGAGGTGCCGAAGGCGATGTTGAAGAGGGGGACGTCGGTGGGCGAGAGGATGGTGAAGTAGTAGGACATTGTGATTCTTGCAGCCAGGAATTGTGGATGTTGTTGATTTCCGGGGAAGACACCGCAGCCGCAGTAGTAGCAGCAGCAGCACCACCACCCGGAACAGCAAGCGGAGGAGAGGAAGAGGTCACGTGGCGATAAGATAGAATCTCCGCTCGAGACCGTGGACCCACGTGACTCGCATCATCGCATCGATTCTCAATGATCATCATCAACTGCCTCCTCTCCTCGACACAACCCACGCACAACACAATGCCACCCTTCGGCATCAATCTCGCCAACAAATCCACCGCCGGCGGCGGCCTCCGCCCCCCACCAGGCAACCCACCGGCCAACAAACGCAAGAAAACCATCTTCGACGACTCGGACGACGACGACGAGGACACCACCGCCCCGGCGAACAAGAAACCCAGCGCCATTGAAATCACGACCCTGGGCGGCCTCGACGACCCGCCCCCATCGCAACCCACCGACGCAGACCCGCGCGCCCCCAAACGCAAACCCCAACCCACGGACCCCAAACCGCCAACAACCCTCAAACCGCTCTCCAAAACCTCCATCTTCGCCAACGACTCCGACTCCGACACCGACACCGCCACCCCCCAAACCACCTACGGCCTCACCCCCAAACCCACCTCCAAACCACCCAAAGACCAAAAACAATACACCAACCTCTCCGCCCAGCACAGCAGCCGCCAACACCAAACGCACGCCGCATCCGTCGACCCAAGCATCTACTCCTACGACAGCATCTACGACACCCTGCACGCCAAACCACCCACCCGTCCAGGAAAACACCCCGATGATGATGGTGCAGTCGGAACCGTCCCCAAATACATGACGGCCCTCCTCCGCAGCGCCGAGATCCGCAAGCGGGACCAGCTGCGCGCGCGGGACCGGCAGCTCGCCAAGGAGCGCGAGGCCGAGGGGGATGAGTTCGCCGACAAGGAGAAGTTCGTGACGGCCGCGTACAAGGCGCAGCAGGCGGAGATGCGGCGGATCGAGGCGGAGGAGGCCGCGCGCGAGGCGCGCGAGGAGGCGGACCGCCGCGCGAACGGCGGGAAGGGCATGGTGGGGTTCTATCGCGAGATGCTGGCGCGCGGGGAGGAGCAGCATGCTGCGGTTGTGAGGGCGGCGGAGGCCGCGGCGAAGAATGTTACCGGGGGGGAGGAGGGGGTGGAGGGGGATGCTGCTGCTGCTGCTGCTGCTGTAGGGGAGGAGAAGGACAAGGACAAGTCGGAGGCGCAGGTGGCGGCTGAGCTGAATGCCCGCGGCGCGCACATTGCCGTCAACGATGACGGGCAGGTCGTGGATAAGAGGCAGCTGTTGTCGGCGGGGTTGAATGTCGCGCCGAAGCCGAAGGTGGCGCCGCAGGGGGATCGGAAGGCTGGGGAGAGAGTGGCTGGCGCGTCGACGGCGAGGCTCGGCGCGAATCGCGGCGCGGATCGCGGCGGCCAGCGCGCCAGGCAGACGGAGATGATCGCCTCGCAGTTGGAGGAGCGGGCGCGGCAGGAAGAGGAAGCCGAGGCGGCGCGCCAGAAGGAGATCGCCGAACGCAGTCGGAGCCTGAAGACCCAGGGCGATGTCTCGAGTGCCAGGGAGAGATATCTGGCCCGGAAGAAGGAGCGCGAGGCCGCGGCTGCCAAGGGGAAAGCCTCTTAGTACATTGGTCCTGTACTATATACCTCAAGAGCTGTGATATGTGGCTAGGGGCTAGTGCTAGTGGCACCTGTAAACTGTACGATAACATGAAGACGAACTGCGATTCTCCCGGTAACGCTATATATATATGTGTTCCCCAAGTAATCAGATACAACCCAGAAACAATCAATCGACCCCCGATATCGTCACGTCATTTCATAACTTCACAAAAAGAGTCACTCCGCTTGAACCATGCTATCTCATGAGTCATTCTGTCTAGTAACAACTGGAAAAGAAGGATGCAAGTTATATTTTTTCACCCCGTATCATACCCGAGAATCAACGCCAACCAACGATGCACGAAAGATCATGCCGTGAGCGCAAAGCTGAGACCCATCAGGACCATACCCCCAATCGCAAACCCCGTGCACATGCCCCGATGATGGGTCAAAGTCAACCCCTCACTGAACAGCTGCAGCGCCACCGAGGTCATGACGCCCGCGGTGGCGGCGAACATGCCCCCGTACACGCCCCACGACGGACCGGCCGTCCCATCGTCCCCGTTGGCGCGCCGGGCGCCCCAGATCCAGAGGGCGGCGAGGCCCGCGCCCGCCGGCTGACTGATGCCGCCCAGCAGACTGGACCAGAACATGGCCCAGCCGCGCGAGTGCAGGGCCAGGTAGAGGGGCAGGGCCATGGCGAAGCCCTCGCTGATGTTGTGGATGAAGAGCGCCAGGAAGACGGTCAGTCCTAGAGTCGGGCTCGCGTGGTTGGTCGCATACGTGATGAAGCCCTCAGGCAGCTTGTGCAGGGCGATGGCGACGGACGTCTGGAGCCCGATGGACAAGAATGCGTTCTGCGGGACGTGGTGGTGATGTTGCGGCGTCTCGGTCGCGGAGACGACCGGAGGCTTGTGCGGGGAGTCTTCCGACGGCTCGCACTGATCGTCCAACAGGCCCGTGTGCGACGAGGAGGAGCTGGTTTCATGGTGATGATGGTGATGATGGTGGTGGTGGTGGTGCGACTCGTGCACGCGAGGTAGACCCGATTCGAGATCGTTGGGCTGGGTTGCATCTCCGTGGACGGTGATGCTGCGGGGGGGTTGGAGGGATGGACGAACCAGGTCACTGCCTACATCCGAGATTGAGGGGGTCTGCAAGAGGGTCTTGGTACATTCATGGCCACACGCCTGCGAAAATCCGAAACAAGGTCCGTTCTCGTCGCACTGAGCTTTGACGCCCACCATTCGGCTGAAGCGCCGCGTCAGACGATCCCGCAATGATTCCCGCCGTTGGAGAGGCACTTGGGTGCGAGAGTTCGCCTCGGGGAGGGTCATGGTCGCCGGGGAGGATTTGAAGGACCGTGACAGAAGGGGGGTGCGCTCGTTCCACGTATTCGACTCATCATGATGGTGCCCGTTGGGCTCATGGTGGTGATCGTGTTTCGGATGCGGTTCGTGGGAATGAGCGCAATCGACGACATGAGAGGGGATATACCGGTGCAGCAAGGCGGATGCGAAGCGAATGACGACGACACCGGCGAGGAAGAGTCCAATGAGCACATACGCCGAGCTGGAGGGAGACCAGCCAGCGCGAATGAGGTAATTATGAGACGTAGGAAGCATGCTATAGAGAGACGTGAAAAGCTATGACCATTAGTCGACGCCTGTGAGGAAAAGGGGCGAGGGCGGCAATACCATGACACCTGCACTCAGACAGAGCGATGCTGACAAGAATGCATTGTTGTGGACTATTTGAAAGTCCTTTCGTCGTGTTAACTGCCGCAATACTATATCGATGCAGATGACGGACGACCCCAGGACGCAGGCTAAAGGCAATCAGCTTGGAAGGCAAATTTCGGAGATAGGTTTGGAGATTAAACTTACCCGCACCAGAGACGGCACTCATGACCCAGCCCCGGAGGTCATTGCTGGCAGCCATGATGGGGGGGGGGGTGGGAAAAGGACTGATGGGGAGGGAAGGATAGGGAAGGGAAGGGAGATCGACAGACAGATGGGGACAGAAGTGGAGGAGCTTGGAAGAGATGAGGAGATCCCAGAATAGGGACCCGGGGGGAAAATTGGTAAACCAAAGGAAATGAATGGGGGGGTTTGGATTGCGGAGGGCGGAGGGCGGAATGGAATGGCTAAATAATGCATGATATCATGTCACGCGGTCGACCGATTAGATAAGGGTCTGGGGACCTTGGAAGCCCTACTTTGACATCCCCCTTGCAATGCATGGCATTCAGAATAAAAATAGGATACAGAAAATTTTCTGATCTCCTGGGAGTATCTTGCTCAGTAACACAACAGCAATTATCTATGTTGGATTCCAGCTGGCGCAATGTGACATTGGTTTCCATACCTAAATACATTGACACCCGGTTCTTTGTGCATTCAATGTCATCTGTAGGTCAATTGGTTGTTCTTGCAGAGGTATTATGTCTCTACTACACTAGGATCATCTACAGTCAACCAAGAAAGAATATTTACTTGTTGAAGACTTAGCATGCTTATTATTATAGTATAATTAATCCCCCTTAGAATACCTTATAAACTTACATTATACAACAAATACAAATATAAATGTGCTTGCTTCAGCACAATTATTATGATAATTGAACGATGGGTGACTTAGGAATAGGGAATTGTAGATATTAGTGAGAGAATAATACATCCCTGAATACTGATCCAAGGATGAATAGAGACAAGGATAAGTATAAGCCTGAGAAGATGGTACCTGCCATGTCTATGGTTCTGAGGACGGACCAGTGGTAAGTTATCACTTAGTCTGCTAGTCCGAGCTGTGGTAATCTTGCGGTTGCCTGTGGCGTTTAGGAGAAGGAACGGCCTAGAAAGGTACAAGAAATTGTTTATAACTCCACAGTGGGAAAGTTAGCAATGCTTGTGCTTAATGAAGGAGCTCTTAGCAGAAAAGACCCTTATAAAGCTGATATCTTCAAGTCAGAGAGCCGTGCACAATGGTAAAGAGGAGATAGTATTGAAAATTGGTAATTCTTGATACAGTGCTGCCAACTCCCAAAAAATGCAAGATGATATTAACAAAACGTTATGGTATCCTCATATCCACCAACTTGGTGTCTCTAGTCTACAAACAGCCCAGGAGAACCAATTCTAATCATCCAAGCCCTCCCATTGTCTACTGCTCTGCTAGGTACTTGTAGTTCTGCCATGCAAGGCCATTGTGTTGCCTGCCTGCCCAGCCTCCCGCGGCTGCTCCACTTAGCCCGTTCAACCTGTTGCTGGCCTGCAACTCTTTACTGTAAGATCCTGATATAACAATTCAATCTGTGGAGCCACTGTTTGTTGTTATAGCAAATTATTGCTTCAATTATTACAGCGCATTTTGACCAACATATAAATTTTACATGTACAATATCATGTGAGGCATTGTACTTTTGCCTGTATTTGAAGTAATCTCTGTATAGTTATCTACTTTATGCGGTATTAAAATCCCCTTCTAATAGTTATTATACGGGAAGAGAGCTATACCTGCCGATAATTGTAGTAGAGAGATATAGCAATATTTCTATAGTAAAATCAAAGAGAAGGGTGTAACATATTGGCATAGTGTGGAAATCGGCCAAGCGGGGATTGCTACAACAAGGTCTTGTAGCATTTGCTCAGCGTCCGGTTTCACCTTGCCATCACTTCCTCAGCCACAAAGCTGCTATAAGGCTGATGGGAGATCTCACCCGTGTTTCACTGGTAGGGCTGGTCCCAAGTTACCATGGTGGTATTTATTCGCTCTCCTTTTCTTTTTCTTCAGTTACGCAACGGTACGAGTACGAGTACGAAAGTGGGTCGGGACTGGACCACCCCAATAGAAACAGTATGATCGCTGCCATAGATACGCAATGGCATACCCATGCATTTCAGATGATCTCAAGCTCTAGAAATAATGCATTGAGAATCATTCCTATTGTAACGCCTCCAAAACATAGGTTTCATAAGTTCATAACGGAAAGGAAGCATCAAGCTAAAACAGATTGTTGTCGCCGTAAAACAAATCAGCAAAAATCCCCAGAACCATCCACGAACCCTCAAACATCACGATGACGACCCTCCGCGGTTCAGATGCATGTAGCCGTTCCCAGGCGTGGCAGCGCCAGCACTAGGTGGCACCAACAACAGCGCCCCAGGGTGCTCGCTCGCCTTGTGGACGCGCTTCTTCTCTAGCCACATAATCACCCCGGCGCCAGCGGCAACCAAACACGCCACAGCCACGAAGAGGCCCGTCGTCCAGCTGGGCCGATGGAACCGGTCCATCGCCCACATGCACACGGCCAGACAGACCTGAAAGACGGAGTTGAGGAAATTGCCCCAGACGACCGCATCCATTTTCCACAGCGAGGTGGGGGTTCGCGGAGCCCCGGTTGCGGTCGTTACTGCTGTTGCTGCTGCTGTTGCTGGAGCCGCCCTCCCCGCAATTGCCTTCTCCTCGTCCTCATCCTCCACAGAACCGGAGAAGCAGAACCACTTGGAATGGACCTCCGCCAACCGGACCAGTCCTTCATGACGAGTGCGCGGCGAGCGACCGAGCCGCCAGAGACACCACAGGTACAGATCCCGAAGCCGCCAGGGCGCCAGGCCAAAACCCGTGACGCAGAATAGGGCGTTGAGGATCTGCGAATCGATCTCGATCCAGACGCGGCGCGCCGAGTCCGGGTCGTCGCAGCTGGGGTGGCACATCGCCGGCGCCGCATTGCACAGCAGCAGGAAGAGCATCCCGCCCCAGGCGACCACGTTCAGACCGTAGATGGTGATGCAGAAGCCCAGCGGGGTGACGGCCCAGCGCAGGAAGGCTTGGATGGCGTGGATCCATGTGGTCTCGTTTGGTGGATGTGTTCTGTCGTCATTGTTGTCGACTTTGAGGGAGGTGGTCATTTGTTCTTCCACTCTCTTTCTGGTAGCCAAATCGGGGTGATAGTTCGTAAGGGCGAAGTACGAGGGAGGTATGACGATAAGATAAATGGTCAAGGAGGAGAGGAGAAGTCGGGTAGACGAAACAAGGGACCACTGACTTAATAATAATCAGTCTCTGAGCATGAGAGAAGAGGCGGATTTAAATACGCAACACGTGGACTGGGGTCTGTACTAGGCGCAGTCAGCCAAGAAAGTATTAATGTATGTGTACTTTGCCCCCTCCTATCATCCATAATAGGCAATAAATTGGGGATCTGAGCCAAGGATGCCTGGCGGGGACGGACGCTGCGCCGGGAGTACCTTATTCTACTAAGTACAACCGAGTGGCGATCAGATTCATGACTGGGACTGAGGTTCTACCCTGGGCACCTATATTTAGGTGATTGAACGTTCCTCTGCTCGTTTGGTAACCTTTCTTTCGTTTTTGTTTTTACCATACCATGACGAATATCCCTCCCTGAACGACACGTGTTTGACGCACTGATGGAAACGTTTTTTCCCGAAAGACAGTCGTCACTCTTACTCGGGAACCCTAATGTCCGACTAAGTTGGGCCCAGGAATATTACAAGTCGACTGCTCTAGTCAAGCCATGGTTTGACCAAACTGATATGAGCCTAATCTAGGCAAACATAGTTGAAGTTGAAACTGGGGCTTCCGAGAGTAGTAGAATCCGGCTAACTGTTTCGAGTAATCGGTACGAGACCCAGCACAAAAATGCTCACTCGGATATCAGACACAACCCTATCCAAAGGCACCCCCCAAAATTTCTTTTCACAAAAAATGACAAAGCAGAAGCGCTACAACAAAATGTACAATAACCAAGAGAATCCGAATAATGAATGTGGGCGTTAAAACAACAAACCGAGCCCCAAGAATGTGACCATCGAAAACACGAACGGCCGCTTCACCAATCACATCCGCGGATCCAGCATCTCGATCTGGTCCGACTCCATCTTGCCGTACGGTTGGCGCTTGGAGAGGATCCGACTCGGATGCATGATGTTGAACAGAAGACACACCAGCAACATCAGCACCGCGTCGAAGATGTAAAGGTAGATCTCATGCTGCTGCAGCACGCCCGAGGTCCCTTGCACATATTCTACCACGCGGTAAATCGATCGGACCATGATTAGGATGCTGGCGGCATATAGGACGCGCATGTAGGTGTACCAGGGGGGATTGCTGATGGAGAGGGAGGTCGGGGTCGGGGAGGCGGTCATGCGGCGATGGAAAACCATGGAGACGAGAATGAAGAAGCCAAAGAACGCCAGCTGGACGATGAGACCGATCACAATCAGCCGGTTGCCCAGGGACACACTGCTGGCCGAGTTCGCGCTGGCCATCATGCCGCCACCTCCGCTCTGGATGAAGAAAGAGAGCACGTCTCCCGTCACGAAGATCTTGGTCAACCAGTTCGGCCGGATAAGCGAGCGCGAGTCCCCGTGGACCAGGCGGATTATGCGTCCCAGCAGCATGTAGATGGAGGCGGAGAAGAGGGAGGGGGCGAGGAGGAGCAGCAGCTCTTGTCCGACATATGGCATCACCGTCCAATTCGGGGTCTGTTTGGCACTGTACCATCGCGCGACATAGCCAAATGCTTCGACTAGAAAGAAAGCGAAAGAGTCCAGCGTGTTAGCCAAAGCCCGGCGATGGTGCTGGCAGAGAAAGTGACCAGCAGAACTCACAGAAGCCACCGATGATAAAGGGTGTGAAGTACCAGGTCCGCCTGCGGACCATCTGGAATAGATGTAGCACAGAGGTTGCGGCAAACACTCCCGCAAAGACGATGGCAGCCCCCACGGAAGGATTGTATTCATAGAGCTTGTAGCTACTCGACATAATGAGTGAGGAAAGGTGGTGTAGTGAAGGAATGTCAAATGCACGGAAGGAGCCCAGCAGGATATGTACTGTACTGCACCCGATTCAGTTGGGACTACATGGGAATGCTGGAGAGACCTCCTTGTAATAGCTGGCGATCTTGATGAGCTATATTTTAAGATGTGATAGTGCAGGCGTCTCAGGGCTAGCAAACATCCATTCTGGGGCAAGGGTACGAATACGAGTGGATCTTGTCTAGATCGGGTACCAAGACGAGCAATTGAACTCCACTGTAACAACGTTACAAATCCATCTACTATGATATGTAACTCAAATAAGATGGAGACTTACTTGATCACCATCCATGCATTCTTCCCTGGACTCTAAGCGGGCAAAGGATTACCGGCGGTGATGATCAGTGATTATCCAGCCCTAGGACGGATAGTGAACGTTTTGCGGGGTACATGCCATCCTAAAGGTTTGTTGAGTGGCAACTCCCAGCAACCTTTACCTAGCATGGGCTGATTTCCATCGCTAGCAATCCCTTTAATTCTTGAGACGTCAGATCCGCACCGCTTTCCACTCCCTGTTTCACCGAACCAGTTCTGTTGCAATGCCTTTTACCTGAGAGCATGTTGCCCTTTTCCCCTGTAATTCTCTTCTCTTCGGCTCAAAGCCCTCGCAGGGTTATGCAATTAGGTTTGGCTTCATGGATATCGGCCAGCACAATGATCAGGATTTGAATGTCGCATCATCGGCGGATAACAACTTGAAAGCGCGCAACTACCGCTCAGGGAGATGTTAGCGCAGCATGAGGTTGGAGCAAGAAAGAGATAAAATGGGACCTCAATCAAAGAGGAGAAACTCATGGCTTCATGCATTGGGAGACTGCTGAAATGAAATTGTGACTGAGTTCGAAGCTTCTCATCTCGAAATGCTGTCACAGCATGTGTGGCAACGACTGCTAGAATGGATGTAACAGAACTGCAGACAGAGAGACAACCTCTGAAAGCCCAGCCAAGGCTGTCTTACCACAAACAGAGTCGAAACAAGGGTTCTGATCAAGACTTCTTCGATCGCGGGGTGGTGCTTGACTAGACAAGAAGCTATTTATAGTGCCCATCATTTAGCCAGGTAAGACATCTTAATATTGTCAGTCTCTGGACCACGTCTTTAACCCCTTCCAGAACAGTCTAAAGAGGTGTACAGGTGACCTCTGCCTTCGATCAAGTTCGAGTAGTTTGACGCCGATTTGCCCATCCTCATCAGGGGTTCTATGCTTTCGAAGGCCACAAGTTAGCATAATTCCGTGAAACCAGCTTCGCGCGTGACACCCCGAATGAACTCAGGGCAATGGGAAAGGACAGCTCACTACCGCAAGGATCATACAGCGAGAAAGCATTTATCAGCAGACGCAGGCTCAGAAACCCCGATCTCAGGCTCATCTACTTGAGATGGCATAGCCATGGGCTATGACGAAGGCATTGATGTTTGACAGGTACATCATTGTACACGTTTTGGTAAGCAAGCTGATACCCACATGTGTAGCGGCTCAGTGGGGGCTTATCGGTATGAGGGATATGATTGACTTTTGGATTTATCCTCCGATTTGTTCTCCAAGTTGATGGTGGTGAACAGAGCGCACTCAACTGGAGGGTGACCAGAGCTTATATCAACCCCAGCGAACAGGGGATTTTCGGAGTCATCTAGCACCAAATGACCACACATGAGTCGGAGTATTATCGCGCTCTCAGCTGCGAAGAGGTACAAGAGTGGTACAAATGCCAGAGTTTTTGCGACATTGCAATCAACCTTGCCGATTCTAGAAGTGATATAAAGACGACAAGCCGATAAACAAGTAGCAGGATAAGCACATCGACGTCAAGGAAACTTGAAAGTACACCTTGAGGCGTCACAATCAAGATGGGGAAGTTGTACAGTGGAGGTCAACGAGGGAGGGAGAGCAAACGGACACTGGCCGAGTGACGTATTACAGGTCCGTCACATGATTGAGGCTTTGAGGTAAACAGTAACAGGAACTCCCCAACTTCGCCCTAGAGGTGCTACACAAGCACTTCCTGTCAGCAGAGCTGGAGCTGGGATCACTGTACGCCTCATCTTGTTGTTCACGTTTATAAAGCACCTCCCATTTCTCCAATCGAGCAGAAGAAAGGATCATCGACATCCACTCTTCTTCCCTTGAGAACTACCGTGGTTCGATTGAGGTACGCCCACAAAACAACCAAGCAAGCAAGAAATCCACTTGAAAAACCTGCAATCATGCTTCCATCTACCCTCCATGTCAGAAGCCTTCTAATACTCCTTCTCATCTCCATAAGCTCCGCCATGTCTCTCACCCGCTATTCCAAACCCGTTCCCTCTGGGGCTATAGTGGCAGAGACCCGCGAGCAGCTCAACCAGATCACCTTCGAGAATCAATACACGCTTCTGCACGAAGAAGACGGCGGCTACATGCTGAAGCATACCGAAGACGGGACTGTGGTGGCAGTAGCTGGCGACGCTCTCTGCGCGGAGCTCGACAAGGTCTTTGCCGACCTCGACGCCAGGGAGGCTGCAGAGGACAACCAGGAGGATCAGCAAGGTGGGGACTCCAGCACCGGCGGCTACGGCAACGGTGAATCGCGGCGAACTGCGAATGACATCCAGGCGGACGATAGGCTGAACGCTTGTGCTCATCGCAGATGCTTCAACTCGGTGATCTGTATAACTTATAGAGACTGTCACATCTGCTCCTCTCGGAATGTGTGTATCTGAGGGGCAGAGTGATTCGTGTGATGTGTTTGATGTGTTGATATTTGAGTGGTGGGTGATGGCACAGTTTATTGTTAAGGACTTGAGGAAGGAAAATGGGAGAGTGGGGGACAAGCTGGTCTCTTGTTGTTGCTGCTCTCGTGCCACGGAGTGTTTCGGTAATTTGGACCGGGCAGGGCATCTCCGAAGCAGTCAGCCAGGACAGCTTTTACAAGTAATTGGAAATTATGACAACCTTGGTTTCTGGCCGTGATAACATTTTGTAATGTCGCTCATTGATAATAGGAAGATCAATTCTGGCCCTGACAACCAATAGCAGCCATATGGCTGCCAAATGTATTTGGTCTATTACTTGGCCATTGTTACTGGAAGCTTTAGGAAGGCTTGTCATTTCTGGCGAGTCCCTGCTTCAAGAAAGCGTCATTACTAAGAGCAATAAGACAGATGCAGATATGTCATTGGAACGGGAAAATTTTTGAATTGGCTGAAATCAATGCAAAGTTCAAATTAGAGGCATAAAGGCATCTTGTGTATGCGCAATGTATCTAGACCAAGCCCCTGGAGATATCACGTGTCTAGTCTTATAGCTGCTCAACACGACATCCTTCGTTGCTTACCCACGCGCTTCCAGGTCCAATAAGCGCTCCGGGGAAGCTTTTCAATGTGCTCACAGAACAAGTTGAAAGTCTCCTCGGTCATGTTTGTAGGACGTTCACCAGCCAACTCAAAGCTATGGATGGTGTCACTGTACTTGGCATACGGCAGTGTGAAGACATTCTCCATATTCATGAGATGCTGATGCAAGATAAAGAATGCTTGATAAGGCGTGATGACTCCCACCAAAATGGCCTGCTCCGCCAAATCTCTGAATGCGGCGAAAAATCCGTCAAATGATCTATAATCGAAAGGATCCATGTAGATAGTTGACCACCAGAGATGAGTAACTATCTCCAGGCTAACACGGCTCACAACGTCCCTGACAGTATTGATAAAGTCTTCTGGAAGCCGTGGCTGGCGGCGAACGAAGATGGGGTCTTCGCAGATGGCAGGCGAGGTGTGAAGGTGCAGCCAGGAGAAGATCACGTTTGCCTGTTGTTCCCAGTATATGTAGTCATACTCATCGGGAGCAGGTCTTGGAGCGCGGGGATCGATGTAGTCTTCCAGCTGCCACGCCTCCAGTTCTCTATGGACGTCGTCGAGCCATCGAACAAAGTTGCTATAGTCGCGGAGTTCTTCGATGGGTGCAAGCAGTTGATACTCCCGGTCTTCGTGAGTGGGAGCTACTTCCTTGGAAAGTTTACGTCTCTTTGGTGGGGGTAGCAGGTCGGTCATATTGTGTACTGCGAATGATCAACTAGAGCTGGCACTGCGGGAGGATGTTGTAACGTTGAAGTTGGGTTGAGATGCACCGACAGAAAGCGTCGCATTCTGTAGCCTTTATATCACAATAAATCGATTGCGCCCGGCCATAGTGTCCAGATCTGACAAAGATAGTCACATTGCTGAAAGAATGTCATTGTTCCTGTTACTTGAAACCAACTGCATTTGTTTCGGAACATACGTGCGAAAGAGGGTGTGTCATCTGCGTGCTGCTGTCACCCGACCTGACCCTGCAGTGCTGGCAGGTGGCCATTGCTCTCTTTGAGCTTATTTATGTGAACTGTCTCCCACATTCAACAGCAGATACAAAGACCAGAAAGATTGAAGCAATGAAACTGTTGCCGAAGGGGAAGTTGAAATCCTTTCAATGAATGTTGATTGTTGTTTCTTTATACTTCGGATCATCTGATTGCCGCGCTCTGATTGGTCAAGCGCGGACGGGACTGCGATCGCGACTGTTTTTGGAGATCCGATTTTTGTCCGACTTTCTTCGCCTTCTTCCATCCTCCAGGCTAACCTCAACCCTTTCCTCTTCCTCTCTCCGCGTCTTCACCCCTTCTTTCACCCCTCCCTTCCTCCCACCCTCCTACCGGACACCATGTCCAAGGCCACTTTCGCCGCCATCGCTGCGGCCAGTGCAGCCACCGGTGCCGGTCTGACGGCTCTCTTCTACTCATCCTCCGCTCCGCGACCCCAGCAACCTCAGCAGCAACAGCAACAACAACAAGTCCCACCACCTCCCTCTCCCATCGCTGCGCCCTCCCCCGCCGCCATCCGCCCTCCCGCTCCTCCCTCCCTCACCCCTAAGCCCGCCACCGCCGGCGGACTCTCCCCCGTCGACCCGACAGGCATCTACCAATATGGCTTCCCCGGCCCCGTCGCGGACACACTCATCTCGGCGCCGCTGGCGGGCGCCTACGACCGGCGCACGCGCAATCCGTCGTGGGTGGCGGAACACATCACGCCGCAGTCGCTGGCGATGAAGAACGCGGACCGCAAGAACAGCACGTTCTTCGAGGACGCGACGATCCCGCCGATGTTCCGGGCGAAGCTGTCGGACTACTTCCGGTCCGGGTACGACCGGGGCCACCAGGTGCCGGCGGCGGACTGCAAGTGGTCGCAGGAGGCCATGGACGGGACCTTTGCGCTGAGCAACATGTGCCCGCAGGTGGGCGAGGGCTTCAACCGGGACTACTGGGCGCACTTCGAGGACTTTTGCCGCGGCCTGACCAAGAAGTACCCGTCGGTGCGCGTCGTCACCGGCCCCCTGTACCTGCCCACCCGCGACCCCGCCGACGGCAAGTGGCGCGTCTCCTACGAGGTCATCGGCAACCCGCCCAACGTCGCCGTGCCCACCCACTTCTACAAGGTCATCTACGCCGAGGAGGGCCCCGCGGCGGCTGGCAAGGTCGCCCTCGGCGCGTTTGTCCTGCCCAATGCCCGCATCCCCAACGACAAGCGTCTGGCCGACTTTGAGGTGCCCCTCGAGGCTGTGGAGCGCGCCAGTGGCCTGGAGTTCGCCGCCAAGCTGGAGGCCGGTCGTCGGAAGCGTCTGTGCCAGGAGACTAAGTGTGATATCGTTGTGCGCGAGTTCAACAACGCCTCCAAGCGTTCTTAATGTGGGATGTAGTCAGGTCTAGTTACCTGAAAGGTTGGAAGAAGGTAGATGGGTGCCGGGTTTTATGTACTCTAGATGTGTTTGGGTATCATATCAGCATTATTCCCTCGTCCGCGCGGCTTTTCGAATGTCGGACATGTATATGATTTTTGGTTTGTCAAAAAACAGCTCCCTTTCTCCAAGCTGTGTATCCCCGGTGCTCCACTCCAAATCTATAATGTACAGTACACTCGGAGAAACCCGACTTCTCGCTCCCATGCAATGAACTTCAGCGAGCTTCAGCATTGAAAAGCGACCCCCTCTTTTGTCGCCACATTCCCGCCCCGCCCAGCAAAGCCCGTCCCCTCCGAACTAATCTCGACCAACCCGGGCGAGATCACCTCCTTATCCTTCTTCTTTTTCTTACTCGCGCTCGCAGACCCTTTCGTCTCGGGAGTGATGTCCGTCTCGCAGACATAGCAAAGGATCCGGCCGTGTAGCGCCGCGGTCTGGTCCTGTTCCTCCTTGGTGGCGTGCGGATCTGGCGCGTCGTGGGGGGTCATGAATTTGTTGACGCAGGGTTGACAAATGACATGTCCACAGGGTTTGGTTACTACCCAGGTAAAGTGACCCAGTCAGTCTACGTATAAGCGCGCCGGGGGGGGGGGGGAGCGGGAAACAAGAGAGAGAGCGAGGAGGAACTTACACATAGCTTTCAGCCCGTTCGTAAACGTCTTCTTGCAACTAGGACACACCCTCGTAGTTTCACCCCGGGAGCCCTTCTCCTCGGTGAAATGCACATCCACCAATGCCTTGAGCGAGTATCCATGCTTATTCGTCTCCGTGGAAGCGGGACAGATGGGTGTCAACTTGACCGTCTTATTCGCAGCGATCTCATCCGGGTCAGTCGAAGGCGTCAAGCTCGGGACCCAAAACGAAGGTAGGGCGGATTTCGCGTCCTAATGCAGCAGAAAGAGGTTAGCAAGCCTAGACCACCCCACCATCAAGATGCAGAATAAAAGAAGAGAGAAAAGAAAAACAAACCTTTTCCCTCCTCAACTCCTCCCTCAACCTCTCCTGCTCCTCCCTCGCAACCTTGGCAACAACCTTCTCATCCAACGCAAACACCTTCTTCCTCTTCCCCTCCCCATCGACAGCATCCCGGTTAGCCTCCTCAACCTTCCTCTTATTCCCACCACTCCCCCCGCTGGCCACCAAAGCAGCAGAAGAAGGCGTCCCCGACCCCCCACCCACAGCCACCGCCTTCTGGACCTTTCCCGCCCCCACCGACGAAGCACCCGCGGCCTCGAGCCCCATACTGACCCGCTCAAACTCCCGCAACTCCCGCCCCTTCACCTCCTCCAGCGCGCGCGCCTCCTCCTCCGCCAGCCGCTTCCGCGCCTCCTCGCGCGACTTCTCCAGCCGCTTGATCTCCTGCCGCTGCGCCAGCAGGTCGCTGATAGCGCACTCGCGGCAGAACAGGTCACCCGCCGTGGCGCAGGCGACGACGGGGGCGCGCGCCGGGCGGAGGCACAGCCGGCACGACCCGAACGGCAGGAAGGAGTCGCGGCCGATCACGCTGCGCTTGGTGCCCCAGGCGGAGCGGAGGAGGGAGCGCTCGTACGCCGTGAAGTGCGGGAGGGAGGTGTTGCGTTTGGAGTGCGCCATTTTCTTTGCCTCCGGTGGTTCGTGTTCAGATATTCAGGGAAAAAGGTTCGGAGGGTTGGCGGCGAAAATTGTGGACCGTGGTGGATGGGTTGTTGGTTTGGGTTTGCATGCGCCGAGTCCGATTGACTGTGGGTTGTGGGTAGTGGGTTAGGTAGTGGTTTGATGGTATGGTGGTAGTGAGCACCAATCCTGGAGGAAGTGGAGAACTGAGAGTTACTCTTCCGAGTTCGAGTAGAGTCGAATTGATTGACTGATCAGGGCGGGTAGAGCTTCGAAGCTCATGAAGCGATACTATCGCGGAGAGAGGTGACGCTGCGGCGAGCGAGCGGGCGGGCGGCGGCAGCAGAAAAGCGCGCTCTCGGAGACTGCGGTGCGGTGATTATGTCATGCTGTCACATGCTTGAGGTAGAGAATCTATAGTCTGGATGTATACAATCTTGCATAAGGAGATGGAAGCGCTTTATGGAGAGGTTATAAGAATATATACTGCTGCACATTGCTTGAGGGATCATATGCCAGAATAGGGGAGCCAGAAAGCTCCCTTGCCAAGCAATATGTGGGCGTTCACTCTTGTACTCGAGTAAATGAATCTTGAAGCCCGAGCCTTGCGGGATTATATACCCAGGCATTATTCTCCCACTTTGATCGATCCTGTATCTTCCTCCGCTTCGACGTCTTCATGAGTTAATTTCCGCTGCTTTTCTTCGCACATGCGAAGAGCAATAAAGGTATCGAATTGTCTTACTAGATAACTAGATGCCAATATCCAATTCTTTAACCCCAAGGCCTTGCACACTCTCTACATGGACCTTACATACCCTACAACTGCACTGTTTACTACCTAGATGGTAAATCACCAAGTACTGTACATAAATAAACGGCGTGTAGATCTATATTATATGCTATTCTGTACTTGATAACCTCCATCAGCCTGATATTGAAAAAAAGGATCTACCCTTGGTAGAGTCACTAAGACTTGAAAATATCACTTTTGATAATATGATTCACCCTCCCACTCCCTTGCCTACCCAGGGTCGCTTTTCTACCACCTTACTCATTTCTCCTCCCTCTCCCTCACTCTCATTTTTTCTCTCATCTCCACCACACTTCTAAGTTTTCTTCAGTCAATCAGAAACTAATATCACCGCGCCTCTCTCCCTCTCACAGTGTCCATCTCTCTCTCAGAATCCTCAAGATGACTTCAACTCACTCCAGGCGACACCACCCTCTCGTCCCCAGCGATCACCCTCTTGGGCCCCAATACCGACAAGCGTATCCATCTACCGGTGCTCGAAGTCCTGGACGAGAGCCCTCACGCGATGGATAAAGCCAAGGCCGACCAGGAGGACGTTCCGCCCTCCGTTATCATCGAACTTCTCTGCTGTGGTCCCCGCGCGAGACGCCAGTGATCATGCGAATGTACTGCCAAATCCCGCACACCGGCATGGAACGGAAGCCAGCAAGCCAACGGGCTACTCAAGCCACAGAGGCAGTATTCCCCCAAGCGACTGAATTGCCTCGCGACGTCCAAGAAGCTCGCCGAGGTCAAGTGCGAGCACTCGCCGGTTCTGATCAGCTCCGCTCAGACCAAGCAGGGACCCGAGGGCTGGGTACCCGGTGGCTATACTTTTTATATCAGACTTACCACTGCTATTGAGGGAGGAGATACTATTTAGCTGGCAAGTTATGTTACTGGTGAGGGCGCTTTTTACAAGATGTCGCCTCAGCAGAGAGAGAGCCTCTCTGGCTTGTTAGCTTCGTGGATGGAGACTTCGAGACAACGGAGACAGAATGGGAATGGGATGATAAGGAGTTTGATTGCTGGTATATCTCGGAGGGATGTTATGAGGAGGAAGTCTGCTATTGGGACAAAGATGAGCGTGGTCGTGGGCAATGCAGGCCAGGCTCATCGTCCGCCGCGGCCATGTCGGAACTTCCGCTCAGATAGCCTCACCTGGCTGGTTATCACTTATCCCTGTCCTTGAAGTCATGGACGCATACTCTTGTCACCGGTTCTTATCATCTTACAATTAGAAAACACGTTATTGTCGATTCTGGTTCCATTAATAAGACTTGTGCACGTACATATTTGTTCATGAAAACAAGCCTATCTTCGTCAAAGTCAAAGACGCATTGAATATGCTGTAGATGCTACCCGTTTAGAGATATACCTAGACCATCAACCGTCAAATCTAATAGACACGATTGCCGTGTCTAAAATTATCATTGTCTTTGATAGCTAAAATCTTAGATTACCTTTCATGGAGCATCAAGACTAAGACTTTTTTGTATGTCATCTCAACAGAATGAGTTGTGACAGAGGTGCCCCTGCTTCCTAGTCATCTAGGACTTACGTCCAAACAGAAAAGACATCAGTGATGATGAATGATGTAAACCATCTATACCTGTCGTATGCCAAGTACCATGCATGAAGAAGAATTTAAACAGAAATATATGACGCCGAAAGCAAAATAATTGACAAAAAAAATTGATTTATGTCTCGTTATTCTTAGATTAGCAAATAAATCAACCTCCAAACCAAGTAAAAGGAGATATAATTGCAGCTCTAGCCCATCTATAGACCAGTGTACCACAGATACTCCGACTTCCGATAGAGCCGAATCACCCGGAGCAGCTGCGGATGCTGAGGCAGGGCCTGCATATCACCCTCGGTGCGGTGGAAATGGTCCACATCCGTCGGGGGCAGCCAGGGACTGCACACCGCGGGGCATTCCCGTCCGTGGGGGCATGGCCGCAGCCCCGCCGCCCGCAGCGCCCAGATGGCGCGGTCGATCTCGTGGTCGGGGATGATCCACCCCGGGGGCGTGTAGCTGCAGGAGACGGACGGCACGGGGCCGAATTCCATGCCGAACTCATGGGCCGACGGCCAACCAAACAGACGGTGGGGGATCTCCGTATCTGCGAGGATCCGGTCCACGAAGTTGTAGCTTTCGCTCTGGAAGTTGTCGGTCACGGCCATCTCTGGGAACACTTGGTTGGTTTTTTGTGTCAACTGGGGTTACCTTGCAATGGAATGGATTGGTTCGAAGGTTAATTGGAGGCATTGGGATTTGAAGTTCGATCCTTATTTATATTAGCGATCATGAGGCTCAGATGTTTCAATATTCCAGGAAATTGCCAGCTGGAGTGACGATCACCGGGGGATGTTCCGAGAATCAAAGCTCGACATGAATTCAGGTGGATGTTGTGCTGGTTAGTCCCTCTTGTCGATCTGGTGCTGAGTCTTATGATTCGAATTATTCATCGCGGCGATCTTTCTGTCCTGTTCCACGGTGCTAGTGTTTGCTTGCATTGGAGATAGTAATCAGGAGGGAACGAAGATTGTCAGCAGTGACGCTGGAACGGCTTAACGCGCTGTCTTCTTTATTGCGGCAAGTTAGATCGCATCCTCATGTCGCACTGCATTGAAAATCTCCGACAGAGTCAGGGGAATCGTTCATTGCCAAACTTGCGTAGAGTATCCACTCTAACTCCGGATTCCGAGTCGGAAAACCACGCGAGGTGGAGAAAGGAAGGCGTTCACGGACGCGCCGGCCCGCTTTCCCACCGCTCTCTGTTTCACCCCTCAGGCTCCCCTTGGCCAACTTCAACTTCCCAACATGCCTGATCCCTCCATAACCCCAGCTAAGCGACAAAAAGCATATGCTAAGAGATCTAAGTCGGGATGTCGAACCTGCCGGTTAGTTCTTTATCTATCTTAATCCCAATCCTCCCCTCTGTGACCTCGTTCAATCAACTCACCCTGGATCCTCCGCCTTTCAAGATACCGTCGTGTCAAATGTGACGAATCTCCTGGAGCGTGCAAACGATGTACCTCAACAGGGAGACAATGTGACGGTTATGATTTGCCCCCAGTTTCTCACAAGCCCTTCTTTGCTACAAGGACTAGCATTCCTCAGCTCACAGCACCTGGCATCCTGACTGCTTTGACCTCAGAGGAGCGACGTGGCTTCAGCTTCTTTCAGCATTGCACTGTCCCTACCCTAGCCGGCTTCTATGACTCAGTACTATGGGAAATGTTGAGCTTGCAGATTGGTCATGCCGATCCGGCCGTCTGCCACGCTTCCATTGCGCTCAGCGCTGTGCACTCCGGCGTCCAAGCGCGCAAGAGGGAAAGCTTACTACACCAAGCTAAGTCCGAGAGCGGGCGCTGGCAACAATTCGCTTTTGAACAAATGGGACGGGCGTTCCAGCTACTTCGGAGGCGACACGCTTCCCAAGATCCACAGTATACCGTCACAGTGCTCTTATGCTGTCTTCTTTTCGTGGCAGCAGAATTTACCCTAGGGCACTACGACAATGCCTTCCGACACTTGCGGAGTGGCCTCAGAATCCTGCGAGACCAACAAATCAGAGTAGCGAGTGGTGTGAAGACACCACTAGAGCCCTCTCTGACTCAGACCTTCGCGCATCTTGACAATCAGGCTGGCTGCTTTGGCTCCGAAGGGCCCATCCTGGTCATAGATGACGATGCCACGCTCTACTCTGACTTGCATTCGTGCAGCAACGTCGAGAATGGCCGCTGGACTGTTTCGGAAGTCCGTCAGATCATGGAACCGCTCGCCAGTGCTGTGGTTCGGTTCTGCCGGCGGCAGGCTAGAACGGGCTACCACGAGTCTGAGTCAGCAGTGAGTGAGCAAGCTTGCATTATCCATCGCTTGAGCTTATTCCTGCTGTTCACGACCAATCTCAACAAGCAACCGGGCCGGGTGCTTACTGCCAAAGAAAACCGAGGCTTGAAGCTTCTCCAGCTTGAAGCGCACGCGCTTAGGAACGCGCTCCTCAGCCTCCCGGTGATGACGCGACAGCCGCAATTCCACGAGTTCACCGATGATTTCGAGATCATGCTGGCTCTCGCCACAGAGATTCAACAATCCGAGAGGGATCCCCAAGACCTCCCACAAATAAGTCTTGACATCGGCGTGATCCCACCGCTGTATGCCATCGCGAAGCGCACTGTTGATTCTGAGCAGCGGTGGCGAGCGATCCGATTGCTGCAGTCCTACCCTCACCAAGAGGGTCCGTGGAGTGCGAGTCTGCTATCTCGTGCTCTCACTAAATCGATGCCCGCAAAATCGTCATTTGCCGCCAAGAGCGCAGAGGACGCAACGGGAACAGTGGTCGCCGTGGGCGTACGCGACTGAAGCAGACGCGTACCTGCTTTGAGGGTGTCCTGACTATTGCCCCCGTTCGGATCTGTACACGCATACCGTTCCGTATCCGAGGCCTGCAGAAAAAAATGATCATTCGAATCGGATGAATCGATTTTCGGGACGGTGCTGAGTATCAATGCCCCAAGGGGCCGTGAGCAGCAAGGCTGGCACCGTGTTGCTCCAAGCTACCTGCAGTTGTAAACCCCGACTCCTTCCTCCGATTTGCGGCGAGCGGAGGTTTACTGCCTTGAGCTAAATTGCTCTCCGCGAAACAACATTCAATAGCCTGGCAAAAACCTCGAGGTTATTATTTCAGCGAGACTTAGACCTCGATACTGAGAAGATGAGTTCTGTGGAGTCGATCACAGCTGCAAGCGAGGAGCATATCAGGCTGAATCATCTGCAACTTGTAAAGTAGGCTTTCAGTATTCCGGTCACTAGTAAGGCCGCATCTACAAGACGTTACATGTACACTTCATATATGAGTAATAGCGATGCACAGTCGTGATGCAAAGACCAAACGCAGAAGCCTAACTATTCAGAGTCTCGAAGTGAATACTGGTAGGGATGAAAGGCGGTGAACGATGATTGAAGCGGGGGCGGGAATCGCCGCCGCGCGCAGTCCCTGGGAAGTACTACTGTAGTCTGCGCACTCCCTCCACAAGGAGGTCGTCTCATTCCTATTTAGGACTGGTCACACCCTAATTCTGCCGGCAAAAGCCACCACCGCCAATTCCTCAATTGTACCATACATTTTTGCTCTTTCCTCCCACTGTAAGTACCTACCCAGTAGTGACTGTAGTTCTTGATTTGCTTTAGAGACTTGCCACAGCCAGAGCATTTTTAGGCCAAGGAAAATACCCCATTTTGTGCGGGCCAAGTACTAAGGCGCGGCCTATGAATCCGGCAGGAAAGGATTTTGTACTGCAAATCTCGGATGGTTAATAATCTGAGAACAGCAAAGTGGGCTTTTTCCTTTCCTGCCAAATCTGTTTTCTAAGATCAATGCAGCCTCTTCTGACACATTCATAATTACTAAGTTACTTCAATTCACATGAAGTTGATGGACTTACTTTGCCCTCCTATAATGTGCTGCACCGCCAGGAGGACATTTCCTTCGTACCACCGTAACTCCATCTCTTCTCGAGACTTCCTTTGATTTTCTGTTTCCCTCTTTCGAAATAGTCAAGTGCGCTATGAGAGCTGCGACCTGAGTACAACCCATGCTGATGCTCAGCCTCTATGCCGTTTCTGTAAGGGCACGACCGCTGTCGTACTGGTGTAGCTGAACATCCGAGCTCCCCCGCGATGACGGGGTTCGGACGCGGTGAAACCCCGGCCGTTTACCTGTCGGAGTGGATTGTGGATAGGCAGGATATGAAGCCCCTCGACTGTGCTGGTCTTGTTTCATGAACAGTTGACGGAAGGAAGCCATGCAAGCGACGATGTTGGCTGTGAGAAATGGCCGATATCGGGCTTGTATTAGCTATACGCCACCAGATAGAAGTTTGGGAGAAGCGGAAGGATGACACCGATAGTAAAGATGGGAAGGGTGGTATATACCAACGGTGGCCTCAATAAAACTCCACATCCAGAGCCAGGAGATATCCGAATTTTGGTTCCGACGGGCTACCACGGCTACTCGGACCACCGCCACGATGATGATGACGACGGCTACCGAGAGAATAGCCATCAAAATTGCTTTGCGACGGACCGGAATACGGACATTCCAGAGAAGAGTTATCGGCAGGCTGATTACTATGTGGTCAAACAACGTGTTATGCGCGTTAGTCTGCTGGGTTTTTGCTCTCGAAAAGATTTCAGATTTCCGGACAATTGGGCTCTTACTGCAAAGATCGGTCACCACATCTAAGACTAGATTCGTGACTAGGGTTCGGAATTCGAATTGCACAGCGGCTTTCTGTGTACAGTGCTCTAGAGATGCCGCAACCAGAGATCATCGCGAATTAGCGATAAAAGTTGCTAATCATATGCGTTACGGTGATGAATCGCGTGGAGTGGTCTCGGTACGTACCCAGGATGTATGCTTCGTTGTTTACGAGACAGTTGTACTCGATGTCCCCAAGACAAACGAAGTACGTCCCCGCCACAAGACCCACCACGCACCAGAACCAGATGATCCAGGAGCGGTCTGTGCCGGCAATCCGGCGGAAGAAGATCAAAAATGAGGCCTTGATCGACCATAAGCAGGTGTAAAAGAGAATCAAGATGGCGCATTCCGCCCTAGCTAGTCGCGAAAGCCGAGCCATCACCTCCACTGTGGGCTCGGCCAAGCCATCCTCCAGCGCGAAGATGTAATACATCGAGTTGAGCTGAGTTTGCCAGGTAATGGCTTGGGCCAGGAGTATCAGCCACGCGCCGATGGCAAAGGCATCGTCAAGCCAGAGGCGGCGAAAGGCCGCAAGACGGGCTATTGTACGAGTTGCTATGAACAGGAAGGAGATCGAGGTTGCGCCCCATACAAAACCCTACAAACACCGGTCTAGTTTTAGTCAATGTCTGAATAACGAAGAAAAGGAATCAAGGAAGTGTGAGCTGTTACGACATACAATAAATGCCGGCCCTGATACTTTGGCACTGGTGTCGGTCTGGAAATTCGTCATAGTAGGCAAAGAAATCAATAAGAGAGCAATGTATTTAAAATGCAAGTCGAGAAAGTCAGTCAAGGACCCACTCCGCTGTCAGTGATACCGACGAAAGTTGATGGGAAACAGGAAGGGAAGAGAACTTGGGCCTCAGCACAGGCCGATGCCTCAAATCGTAGCCACCACTTCAAGTTAAATATGGTTGACATCTTCAGAAATACGTCCAGCGCCGTTAACCCTGGAATCTCAGAGGCACAGCAGTTGGTCTGTGGGGGCGAAAAGAGAGAGCAGAATAGCCCATCCGGGATCTAGAAGCTCTATTATCATAGCCGCGTTCATGAAATGCTTGCCAATCTATCCTGTACCTTAACCCCCAGCGCTTGCTTGAAAGGTGGGGGCAGTGTCCGACTGTTTGGTCACTTGCAGGGTGACATTTTACTCACCTGCAAGAACACTGTAGATAGTCCTCTACCGGATTCGGGCTAACGGAGCGGGGTTTAGAAATTGTTTGCTATGTAAAAAGGGTACCAGATCTGAGGAGCTCAGAGATTAGGGCGAGGGGGCCTCAGAAATACCCATAATCCTTCTAATACCCCCAGAGCTTTTTTGATCATATCTACCCTTTTTTAAATAACGTATGTTCAAAGAGAAATGATCAATTCCCTTCTTGAACCAGTGTTAAGGTCGTTTTTTTTAGGACCGAAATCCTTACTCTAGGACTCTATATTCGAGAACACCTTGGACTATTGCTCTGGATTATGGGTGTTCGGATATGTATCAAGACTAAGAGTAGCTGTATTGAAAGTAAAGAAACATTGGAAAATCCCAGTCATTCTAACCTCCTCCGAAGTGTCACATATTTCTGACCCCCTCGGACTAAATTCTTACCCCCTCAGAGCTCGTAGCTCTACGCGAAAGAAAAAAAAAAAGATTGAGGCTTGTGCTTAGACCACACTACCAGTAAGGCCCGTGCAAAGCAAAGACAAGATGAGAATAGGGGCGGGCCGAGCCTAGTGACTCCAACCCAAGATGGGGAATTTCAAATTGTCTCAGAAACCCAGCGGCTTATTAGCCGCTAAGCTATGAGCCCATTTCTTTTCTTGGCCCCATGCAGCAAAAGGAATCATATGCCGGTTGCACAATGCATGCACCCTCCATCTCATACCCCGCTTTCTTTCTCCCATCCCACCCATGACAGGACGTGCGCTATTATCTGAGTGGTGGCAAAACACAGGGATCGACCGTCGCTTATGCATGTCAGACATAACATGCCGGGAATCCATGCAAATGGTCTGACAGTTGCCGCGTCACATTTTAAGGCTTGGTCCCGTTCGCTGTGCTTACCCCGTCTTCTTCCTCGTCTACAGCCTGTTCTCTCTGCTGTGCCACCCGTTTGGCATTGAGCGGCTCCATCCCGCAAGTGCATAGCACAGAGGCGCAGACACAGCCTACTGCAAAGAGCATCACATGCGACACAGAGGTGCACCAGATTTCCCGAAGTTTGTGCAATGCATCGGCTGATGGAGCAAGGGCAGCAAGATTTGCCGCACCCCAGGACATCACTCGCTCAGGAGAAAGCTCAGGAACTTGAAGAGGTACCTCATGAAGTATGTTGTTTAGTGCAATGGTCTGGCCAATGGCGATCGCTAGGGCCCTAGTGCAGAAGGTGAGTAAGTACGCCGCAGAGGTCATTGGAAACGTCGCAGTAGCTGTTGCTCACCCGCCCAGTTGCCATAAAAAGACTGCGATAGCTACAAAAGACCGCCCGTCAGTATTGTCTTGATCCAGTTATATAATGTGTGGAACGTACCATTGCCTGTGGGTATGTCGTCATCACTAAACTCTGATGGTAAGGTTTTGTTCTTTCAGTGGAAACTGAGAATTTGGAGGAAGATACAGGGGAAGAGAGGGAGGAGGGAAGAAGTAGAGCTCTGACTGAGCAAGAATATGGCGGGCATGGAGACTCACTGCAGGACCAGATTAACAGCTGTGTATGGCAGCTGCATAGCCACCCCCATGCCCGTTCCATGGACCACGAGTGCTGCTGCCCAAAATATGCGCGGGGAGTCGGTTTGGACCCTGGAGATAAGCACCGTCCCCGCTACACAGATTAGCTCCCCTACAATCATGTACGGGACCTGTTTAGTTGAATTCATCAGCATGATATCTCTTTTACGCGGTGTCCTGCTTGTCTTTCGACGACTTACATAATGGCCCCATTGGGTCACAATCCCACTTGTCGCGATAAGGGCAACCATTTCCGGAAGAAACACAGCAATCAAGTCCACACCACTTTGGATAGCGTTGGTGCCCTTGGTGGCCTGAAAATAGAACGGCATGTAGTATGTGACCTGCAGAATTGTCATCAGCATTAACAGTAGATGCGAGGGCTGGATCGACAGACAGCATAGGTCGCTGCCCCAAGGCAGAAAAGAACGCCCCCGCCAGTCCAGATAGACCGTTGCCGAAGTACGCGCAATGGTATCAACGCATCTTCTCCACGCCAGATTTGAATCAAGACGAATAGGATCAACAGCAGGCCGGCTCCTGTAAAGAGTCCAATCACAGTTGCTGAACGCCAAGGCTTCGTTTGGCCTCCCCACTGCAGGGCCAGCAACAAACAGCAGACGGCCGCCATGAATACCAGGCAGCCAATTGGATCCAGACGCCGAAGCTTTTCGCTGACCGCCAGGGATCTATTCTTGTTTTTGCTGCCTTGTATCCGCAGCACAAAAATCAAAAGAACGAATGTTATCGCCCCAATGGGCACGTTTCTGCAAATTCAGTGGTCGGTCAGCTTTGCACTCTCTTGCAGTCGTGGTTGGAAGGCGATGGTCATAGCGCAGGACACCCTATCGGGAAAAACCATACATCCAAAAGCACCAGCGCCAAATGCCGTGAGTGGTGAAGGCACCGCCAATAACCGGCCCAATGCACACAGAGATGACAAAGACGCTAATGACAACGCCCTGATAGAGCGGTCGCTTTTCCATCACAACTGTCATGCTGATAATGCTAAGGGCACCTTGCAGGATGCCGGCTGCTCCCATTCCTGCAATGGCTCGACCGACGATAAACATCCGCGAGCTGACGGCTGCAGCACAGAGGATCGAACCCACTGAATGAAGGAGAGGGGAAACCATTAGCATCAGATGCAGGTGCCGGGATCGTGCATGACTGACCTTCAAACACCACTAGACAAGTTCGGAAAATGACCTCGACATTGAAGTATTTATACATACTCCCATAGAGAGGCTGAAATGCGGTGATAGTGAGTAGGTACGCGCTCCCGTACCAGGCGACATCATCGAGAGCCTGAAAGTGAGAGGAAATGGAGGGAATCACGACACCAATAATGCTTGAATCCAGTGAGATGACAAACACACCAAGAAAAAGTGATAGTATCACGATGCCAAGTTTCCATCCTGATAGATATTGGGCCTTGGATGGAGTAGGGGCAGATGTGATCTCTGCTGAAGGCAGTGTTTTATCTGAAGCCATGCTAGGAGAGGGCGGGGCAGTTCTGCGTTGAGTGAAAGTGAAAGAAAGACAAGCGCTGACGGACACGGAGAGAGAATCGCGAGGACTAAAAGAGGGCCAAATATTTAAATCACCCTTCAATGATGGGTTAGCACTCTACTTTAGCTTTCCGGACAAGCCCTGCGATTTGCGACTGCAGGTACCCCTGTCCGACAACAGAACAAATGACTCGGCCGGCCACTGGGCAAGGCTGAATCCTTTCCGTTTTAGTGTCAACAGTCAGATTGAAAGCGGTTGAGAAGGATCTTTTGGTAGAATGACGGTTCTTGGTCGGATTTCTGTGTCGTCCTGCATGGCAACGGAGCCCACAGAGTCATGAACAATGGAGTTGGTTACGATTCCCTCAAGCAGCCACCGACAGCCTGGCTTACGAAGCGGCCTACTAGGTAGGTCCATATATGCCGCAATCTGATTGTCGGCTGTGCATCGACACCCCTGCTGGCCTGCATAGAGAACATGGTCATGTAGCTATTGACGCATCGCAATTCATTGTATTCAAACGGTCCAAGGCAAAGAGATCGCCGACTGCGCCTTCTTTGTGAAGGCTCTACCCAAGGCTCTATCCAATTGTGCGCCATGTAAGACATTGGACCTTATGGGGGCCGTTGTATTCTCTCCATGCGTAATGAAGCTCACAGCAGGTAGTGCATTTAGTAGACCTTTCGTCGTAATGCGGCTAAATATCGTATTTGAGAAGGCTTGTGACATCCCAACACCGTATATAAGCCTTCAATGTCTGCATGTTGTGAGTGTTCGAATGTTGAACTCGTAGACAAAGAAAAAACTCAACAGCCTAGTCAGCAAGCTTCATACACACATTGATTTGATTTGACTCAAAATGCTTCTCAGGTTGACGTCCGCTGTGAATCATGCGTTTGATCCAGTACGGGAACTGAGTCCTAATTACGTTCAAGGGGCAATTGTTTTGTTGGCGACTTTACTCAGTACCTGGGGTCTGTGGAGACTCTGGAGATTCACCATCCAACCACTTTTTCGGCCTAACGAGCCACTCGAACTCCCCTATTGGGTTCCTTGTCAGTACCAAAGCCCTTGAACTATGAAGTATCTTGTTCCTGACTTTTGCAGACTTTGGTATAATATGGCTGACCGCAAAGGCACTTGGATGGACGCTGAGATCTCAATTGCTTAGGGCATGCGGGTGCTTTTTTCGAAGATTGCCACCAGCTAATGAGAAGAGCTGTGTAAGTGACAGGCCCATGGCCATATCTCAGTGCTTCTTGAAACATGTAATTGACTCGCTTCAGAAAACAACTCGGGACACGCGAACCTTTTGCGTTAACCCTGGCCGGTGACCGATATTATGTAGTAACATCGCCGGCTGACATTCGCCCTTTTTTCGCCAATATCAACGCTCTGAGCCTGGATGGCTTCCTCAACCAGGTCTTGATTGGCTTCGGCTGTGGGGAAGACCGACTTCATACCCTCTGGCAGCGCAACCAGCCCGGCCCAATCAACCCCAAGGGTAAGAGCCTTATTCACTTGACGGAAGATCTCTTCAAGCAACATCTCCTCCCTGGACCGACATTTGACACTTTGTTGAGCCGATACCGTGGCGCCATCCAGGAGCTACTGTCCTGGAGTCAATTAGAGGCTACATATCCCACAATGACTGGTAAGGAGACGGAGGCTATATCGCTTTACGATCTGTGCTCCGATTTCTTGATCAATGCCACACAGATGACATTGTTTGACCCCGCTTTATTTGCCATTGATCCTGAAATGACAACCGAGCTGCGAACCTTCACCGATGAGTTCTGGCAGCTCATTTACCGATCCAGGTTCATTGACAGCACACGAGTTCGCCGCATTCTGGCCCAATACACTAAGGCGTTCAATGCCTACCTGCGACTACCGCCTCAGGCACGCGCCCGTGAGGCATGGGTGATCCGCACCTTGATCCAAACCTATACTGATCTAGGAATCCACGAAGATGACCAGGCAGCCATGATGGTGATGATTTACTGGACGTGAGTGCGCACCTCTCTCTTTCACGATTGTGTGACGATGAGGGTCCTGATGAGCAATATCTCTGCAGTGGCGATGCCAACGCATACAAGGCAGCGTTCTGGGTCCTGGCTCACATTCTATACGATCCGACACTACGAGAACTGATCCAGGAGGAGACAGTCCCAGCAGTGGGCCCGAATGGCAAGGTGGACATGGCCTATCTGCGTCAAAACTGCCCCCGGCTGTCATCAATCTATCACGAGGTGCTCAGGCTTACCAAGCGCGATGCGGTGCTTCGGCGAGTCGTCCAAGATACGGAGCTAGGCGGAAAGCAGTTTCGCAAAGGAAGTTTTGCAATTATTCCCTCTTGTCAGTTACACGACAGTCTAGAGACGTACGGGCATGATTCGTTGTTGTTCAACCCCGAACGCTTTCTGAAGCGACCGGAGCTGACTCAAGACCCGGCTTACTTCCCCTACGGCGGTGGAGTCTACTATTGTCCGGGTCGTCATTTTGCAACTTTGGAGATCTTCGCCTTTGTGGCGGTGATGCTGAACCGATTCGATGTCCATTTGGCGTGGCCGAAGCAGGAATTTCCACGTAAGGACGAGAGTGTGCTTACCTTTGGGATCTCAAGGCCATTGCCAGGAGATGATCTGTATGTGGTCCTCAAAAAGCCTGAAGATGCAGATGCCTAGTGTCGCTTGAAGTCCACGAGGAGAGATGTCAGCACAGCGGTGAATGATTTTATGCGGTATTTCCTTTTTTTTTTTTTTTTCTTTTTTTGCTTAGTTTTTTGCTTAGCTAGCTTATGTTACATCGTCCTGTTTTGTCTTCTTTGTCCGAACAAAGAAAAAAGAATTCACTTTACCCTCTCTCTAGGAGGGGGGGCGGCACAAGGCGCCTGCAGGCGTTGGGCTTAGGGCGGATGGAGCCATTATTAGTTGCCAATGGCCATCAACATGACAACATCCCTGCTAGCTACATTAGCCGTTGCTTTAGATCACTCGCAATTTTTGAACCTCTTTTTCTTTCTTTCTCCTTTATTTTTCTTTCAATTGGAACGTTGCGCTTACTCCTGGTTTCTTTCCCCCTCTCATTTTGCCGCTCCTGACCTTTCGGATATTCCCACGCGTCTTCGTCTGAGTTACATCGCATCCCTCTGGCTGCTCCTCTTTCGTTCACCCTCTGTCCCTGCTCCTTTTTTCGCTGCACCATGTTCTATCTGCTTCTAGGCACCACTCTCTTTGCATGGACTCTCTACAGTCTCAATGGCTTGATCCAAAATATCAAAAGTGTCCGGAAACTGAACATTCCTTACCATGTTCTCCCTGCCAGTCCCGTCAACCCGCTCTGGATCGTCCTCGAGCCGGTAATTTACTTCATTTTGGATCGTCTTCCATTTGAATTTGGTCGAGTCAGACATTATGGCCGACGCAGCTGGCAGTTTGGCGACCGAGCGCAGTCGCACCTGCGCATGGGCGACGCGTGGGCGCTGGCCACCCCATCCGAGGTCTTCGTCTATGTGTGCGATGCGGAGGCAATCACCCAAATCATAAATCGCCGTGCAGTTTTCACACGCCCAGTCGAGCTCTATAGTATGTCTTATGCTGCAGTTCCTCTATAGAAACTTACAGTTTCTGACGCGGCTTACACAGAGATGTTGGATGTGTTTGGTCCAAATGTGGCAACGGTCAGTTTCTCTCTGCTCCGATCGACTTTTCATATTCTGTTGAGCCTCGCTCACCGCGAGCACATTCCGTAGACCCTCGGGGCCGACTGGCAGCGTCACCGCAAGATCGTGGCCGCACCGTTCAATGAAGGCATCAACAGTCTTGTCTGGGAGGAGGCTTCCTCGCAAGCCCAGGCTCTGCTTGCAACGGCCGGATCGGCCCCAGCCGGCGGGCTGGGCACCGACATCCGCACCTTGGCTCTCAACGTCCTTGCAGCCACGGGGTTCAAGCGCCCGCAATCCTTCCACGGCTCCCAGGAGGCCCGATCCCAGGAAGCTCGCTCGTATGGCGATTCGCTTAATCTCGTGATGGAAAATTCTTTCTTGATCATGCTAATTCCCCCGTGGATCCTGAAACTCCCTGTGCTGCCCAGCTGGTGTCGACGGGTCGGCGAGGCGGTCGAGATTTTCAAGCAGCATATGCTGACCATGTTTAACGTGGAGAAATCGCTGCTGGAAAAAGGGGAGCCCGGCACGGGGACCCTGATGTCCTCCCTTATCCGCGAGTCTGAGGTCACCCGTCACAGCAACCGCAAGCCGCTTACCATCCATGAGATCCTCGGGAACATCTACGTGATCAACTTCGCCGGACATGACACCACTGCCAACACGATGACATACCTGATGTTCTTGCTAGCTGCGTACCCGGACATCCAGGAGTGGATAGCCGAGGAGATCCGGACGGTCATAGCCCGCAGCGACCAGGACTCCGTGGGCTATAAAGCAGCGTATCCCCGACTGAAACGCTGCCTCGCCGTATTGGTATGTTCTTTCTCGCTTTATCATTGGCCTTGAACCCATAGTCGAGTTCAACTCGTTGACAATCATGCTACATGGCGGGGGAAACAGCTCGAAACTGTCCGCCTGTACCCGGCGATCTTGGCCCTTCCCAAATCCGTCGCACCAGCGCAAGCGACCCTCCACCTCCCCGAGAGTAATCGCACCCTCGTCCTCCCGCATGGAGCCGTCATCCTACCTAGTCTGCTAGCTGTGCAGACCCACCCGCGCTATTGGCCTGATGAGCCAAATGCCTGGCGTCCCCGCCGCTGGATCAGTTCTCCTGCGGTGGACACCACGACGAACCAGAGTATGGAGGGTATCCCTGCCAGCCAGGTGGAGCAACTCGCACGCGAAGAAATTATCGAGCCGCGACCGGGGACCTATATCCCTTGGTCCGCTGGAGCGCAGGTGTGCGCGGGCCAGAAGTTCGCGCAGGTCGAGACTGTGGCGGTCTTGGCTTCCCTCTTCCGCGAGCATCGGCTCCGGGTTGTACTTGAAGACGGAGAGGATTTTGAGGCGGCTCAGGCGCGGCTGGTGGCCAAGACGCTGGATACGCATCAGCTGCTGGTGATTCAGATGCGGGATCCGGATAGTGTCAAGTTTGTCTGGGAGCATGTGGGGTGAAAAGCGGTCACGAGATGTGTTTCTATCCGTGAAGATCGTGGACCAACGGCCCTACTTGTACATGAGAGTTATTATGGCAAGGAGTAGAATTAAATCGCGCCGGATATACTTGAGTGGCATGTTGATGTAAGTGTCCTGCTGGAAAGGCCAGGGATGATTGAATGACAGAGGGAGCAACAGGCGGAGAGCAGCTCCGAGGGTACCGGAAATTAGCATGCTGTAGATTCAAGCTTTCCATACGGAGTATCGTGCGGAGTGATCCCATGGCCTCCTCGGAGCTCCCAAGTCACGTGACAATGAAAACTAAGACACTATTGGTGCTTAAGGGTATGTCTATATTTAGTTTTAGGCTAAATAATCAATTAAAATGGGGCCTAATGTTGATAGGGGACCAGGAAAATAACGGACACTCCGGCGGTGCCAAAGTAAGATATATGAGTTCAGTTATGTACAGTTTAAATAGGTTATATAACCAGTACTTATAAGCCTAGATAAGTTCAAGGGCGACGGTTACTTCCTTTAGTAATTACTCCCGGGGCAATCCGGGATCTCTCAGGGATTACTTAGGACACACACTTCTATACTCCCCCCACGCTCCGGACCGCTTAGTGAGCAAAAAGCGGCGCCAAGTTGGACCTAAAGCGGAAAGGGAAAGTCACTGCAGTGGATTTCCGCAGCAATCCAGTGCGTTAGTCTTTAACGGGTAGTAACTTAGTGTCTCTTAAGCTATTACAGGAAAGCGGAGATCAAGGTGTTCCAGCCGGTCGGAATTCCTTTCTACCTGGTATTGACTCCGAGATCCTCCGCTGCAACTATCCAACTTCAACTTCAATTCTGTTTGAAAGGCCACATCTCCTGTTCAAGACTTGACATGGACCCTGAAACTGGACTACAAGGTACATGAGTGAGTAGAGTCGGAGTCGCGATCATAAAGCTGCTTGCGCGGGCATCACCGGACCTTTTTTGGCCTACCGCCTCCTGGACCGCTAAACGACCAACACCTCCAGGACAACCATGAACGAATACCTCAACATATGTGTGTCGGAGGATGTTCTTGACGCCCAGGCTTCACAAGATGATGGTTCTTACAAGAAATACCCACTACTAAAACAATTCGTCGGTCATGAAGCTGAAATCTCACAACCTCAATACATTTCTGATGAGGAAGAAAGGGTTATGTTCTCTTTCCGGTATGAGAACATGGATCTGTGTTTAAAACTAGTTAGGGATTAATCTTGTTTTTCTGACCTTTGCAGCTATATATTGATTTACGCTCGTTCAGAGCCTGGGAGAGTTTCCCAAAGCACTATTTCCCGTCCAACCAACAAATGCAAAACTCCTTGGTCCCTTTAGCCTGGAATGCCGTGCCGTTGCTCGCCTGTGCGATTTAGGTCTGAATGGGACTTGGGCAGTGCGGTGTCATGGTTGGATTTAAATAACTGACGACCAGCTTGCATGTCTTAGCACAGCATGTAAACGGTCAAGATTAGTCCTCGGATCGAATGTTTCGCGATGGGCGATTGTGATGGATTTTGGTCCTTCCCCTCCAAGAAAGACAGACCTTGCAGAGATTCGCACCCTAAATTCGAGATCGCAAAACAGGCACTGATTCTGGCGGGTGATGTTGAAGCCAGAAACTACAGAGCTTCTTTTTTTGTTGATTTGGGCTCCACTAGCACGTACCCATTCCCGAAATCTTGGTGGTCAAAGTTCGAATTCGAACGTTTCTTCAGGCTATGCCCACCTAAAGTTGGGGAGCGTTAGTCAATCGAGCCTTAGGCAGCACCGACCTGATCAGCGGGTATAAAGCATCCCTGTTTTCGGTCAACAGTGAGTGCCGTGCGAGACCAAGAGTGACGAGGTTTGACTAGACGGTTTTCTATCGCAGTATTATCACGCATTAGGACAGTAGGTTCCAGGCATCTCAAATGCCCAAGCTACTCCAAATACTTTCAACACCCAACTCAGAGCTTGTGTCCAAGTCGCAGTATAAGGGCTAAAGGGTGAAATAGCGTGATGAACGAATAGCTTTCGCGAAGCCAAGGGTGCCAATGTATTGCCTTAAGGTGTTGTTGCTGCCTTGCCTAACTCGCGAGGCAGCCGCCGCCCTTGGGGGCGGCCGCGGCCGGCTCGCTTAGCCGTCACGTGACCGCCGCCTTAGGTTGTCTATATACATTTCCCTTCGCGGATATCCGCGAAGGTTGGAAGGGCTGTTTGGGCCCTTACACGCAGGGAGGTAGCATCCCTACACATGCACACTGGTCGCATATATCCACGCTTGAAGATTGGGAGGAGTTCAATTATGAGACCGTTCTGTTCATCTATGGAGATGTATTGCAACACTCTTTCTCGAGAGATATCCAGAAGCTTAGCCCCGAGCTTTCACAGAGTGAAAGGGAGGTCTGGGACGAAGAGACACTTAGACACATCATCAGCCGGAGCCTAGTACCCGTGGTCTCATAGTGCCTGGCAAAAGGATGGAACGTCCTTTACCCTTTGCTGCACGAGCCGGCTGAGCTCCTACCAGGTGGCGCGGCGAAAAGTCCGCAGAAACAGAAGACTCACGCTTCAGACCCGACTGGGCGGTCATCCATCGGGACCACAAGCAGTTCCACTCATCGCGGCACGCGAACCTGTGTCCTGGCGATGCTAAGATTGCTGAAAAGTGGACGTCGGCGGGGGTGGATGCAATCAACCACCTGGACCCATTCCGCCAGATGCAGACATACTGTGTGCAGAGCCGCACACAGTACGGGTGGATCATCACCAATGAAGAGCTGGTCATTCTGCGCTGTAGCTGGGAGCACATCGGCTCCGGCATTGGTGCGCATCGGCCCCCCAGCGGCAGCCGCCACCTGTCTCGCAAACACACACGCGCAATGTGTCTGACACAACTCAATTTTCATCCTTGAGCTCAGGCTTGGACCACATGTCCGTCTCCGGTACAAGCTATGGAGATGACGGCCTGGGACTTGAATCTGGGGCGTTGCAGTGGAAGAGCATCCCATATTCTGCGCACGGTGCCGGCAAGTAGATTGTCAAATTAGCACTGTGGGCTATTGCTATGCTAGCGTCGGCAGAGAATACGTGTACAACATTCAAGAGTCGCTATGAGGCTCTTCATAGTTCCACCGCAAAAGAAGCAGGATTCATCCACCTAGCTACAGGGCAAATCAAGTCCGAACGCCCTAGCCGTGCCGAGTTCATAGAGACACGGAACTCCGAGATCATACCCTCTGATAAGAGTTCATTCTGGACGAAGGATGTGTATCAGATAGTTTGGGATGGGATGCGGCAAGAATGGCTCGTAACACTTTCGAGACCCCACCGCGCCAGTCTACACAGCGCCAATTGATTGTCAGTTTTGGAGCTGGTCAACGCAAGCCAATTACTCCTGGCAAAGAACGGACAGAGGGGTATACGGGGTATACGGGGTATACGACTAGGTCAAGCTGGCTTGAGCATGCAGTTCGACAACCGCCCCTTTCGGTTCTCGGTGACTGTTATCTCAACACGAGCAGTCATAAAGATATCACATGGCTCAACCCATGCGAACACATTGAATATTAATTTGGACGGATAATTGATGGGGTTGGTTGCACAGGAATACCCGAGTACCTTCAATTTGTACATACTAAGGAGTCCAATCAGGCTGACTTTCAAGACGAATGGTTCGGACGCTCCTAGCTGGGAAGTATGGTATAGATTTCGCGTGACTCCAACTTAATGTCTTGTTTGACGAGATATAGCCATGTATCAAGGCTGTTCGTCCGTAGCCTTCTGCTTGACCAGTCATGTGAGTGGCTTTGAGGATTGGAGATACATCGGTTGAACTTCGGATGAATCCTGCAGCTGGTTGGCGTTCATACCGAATATGGCAACGGAAGCAGCTTTCCAAGTTGGTTCCATCAAGTTCCCCCCCAGTCTGCACGACTCTGTGGGGGTTTGACCCACCAGATCCGATCTTGTTGGCCGGACATGCTGCATACTGGCCACTGCAATGCACGGCACTATCTTAATGTGGTCAATCGTCAGGTGAGACGGGTCGCATTGCTCCCACTCGCATGCCTTTATTTGACTTTCTTTTACACTTATACTGCCCATCCGTTGAGCTGAAACCAGTCGTCTGCAGAGCATTACTCCCACCGGAAAGCAGCGAGCCGCGACAGGAGTTGGGAATGAGGAAGAGGAAGAGAGACGAACGCTGCAAATGGATGTTGCACCTCATGAGCTCAGGGTTGCTAGAAATAGGTAGCGAAGTTCCCCAGTGTTGGACTCGAAGTCACATACGCTAACGCATGAATCGAACTCACAGCACAGGGGTCCTGCATAGCAGGCGCTTCGAGGGGATGTCCATCCCTGCCTCAATCTCAACAACTCCCCTCCTCATTCAATTCATCACAGCCAGGATGGTTCCATCCTCCACACCCTTGCTGCATCCTTCGTCGGGCGATATTGCGTCACATGAACAATTTCTGCTTGCATGGGGCGGGAAGAAGCCTGGATGGACTGGGAGATGCTCTCGTCCACCGGGATTGTCTGTCTATAAAAGCCTTGCAGTCACTCCCTTCGTTGGGTACTCGTTAGACCCATCACCTCCACCACCCCCTGTCCAACTTCAATGATGCATTATCTACTAGCCCTACCACTTATCACAGCCCTGGCAGTCACCAACGCAGCGGCAGCTACCAGATATGACTATATCATCGTCGGCGGCGGCACAGCGGGCCTAACGGTCGCCAACCGCCTGTCGGAAGATCCAGCCGTCTCCGTCCTCGTCATCGAACCCGGACAAATCGAGCTCAACAACCCTAATGTGACGATTATAACGCGTCTGGCTTATACGTACGATAGCCCGCTAGACTGGGCATACCAGACTACCGAGCAGAAATTCGGCAACCGCTGCCAGATGATGCGTACTGGAAGGGCGCTGGGAGGCACAAGTGTGATAAATGGTTAGCTATCCGCTCGCCTTTTATCTACTTATGACACGGTCTCCATGACTAACACAGCAGTAACGTATACTTCTTGTCAAGGTGCCGCTTATATATGCACAGAGCACGCTCAGATCGACGCACTCCAAGCCCTTGGAAACACTAATTGGACATGGGATAATCTATTCCCATACTACCTCAAGAGCAAAAAGGTCCGACCCCCAAATAGAATGCAGAGTGCTGCCGGTGCATCTATCATCCCGAAGTACCACAGGAAGAACGGGCGCGTACAGGTCGGCTTCATGAACATTACACCACATGATGATGATGATAAAGGGTTTAATCTGAACACAGCTCTCAACCGCACGCTTGATTCTCTTGGGACAAGCTGGAACAGGGACCTAAACACTGGATCAATAAGAGGAAACGCAATGCATCCGTATACAGTGGATGCCCAAGGTGTGCGCAACGATGCAGCAAAGGCTTATTATGAAGGGGCAAAGAGAGGCAATCTACATGTCATGCTGAACGTGTCTGTTTCAAAGATTTTATGACAAGGAGCTGATACTGAAGAGACTTATCTTCCTGCCGAGGGGTTGAGATCAACGAGGGACTTGTAAGCCGAGTGGTTCAGGCTAGACGAGAGGTGGTTCTGGCCGCTGGCGCAATGCGATCAGCCGGGAATCTGGAGCTCTCAGGAATTGGCAATCCACAGTGAGAACCCCATTGATGGCAAGCTAGTGACGGATAGACTGACACATGTGAAACAAAATTAGGATTCTCCAGAAGCATGGCATTCCTATACAAATAGACCTCCCCAGCGTTGGGGAGAACCTGCAGGATCAACTCAACACCTCCTTTGTTGTGTCTACCAAGTTACCGATCATCGGCACACGAACTGTAGCCTTCGTGTCTGCCTCTGATCTTTTTGGTTCCTCTACCGAGTCCATCTCGGCCTCTCTCCTCGCCTCGATCCCACAATACGCGGAGGTGACAGCGAACCAGACCAGCGGAGCCATGACCAAGGAAGCTCTGCAGTTACTCTTCACAAGTCAGCATGATCTGTTTTTCAACCGGGGGATCCCGTTCGGGGAGTTTGTGTTCATTCTCGATAACCCACATCAGATCCATGTCGGATACTGGGGCCTTCTCCCGTTCTCTCGCGGCAATGTCCACATTTCTTCCTCAAATGTGGCGTGTTCTCCAACGTTGAATTTGAATTACGGATTGCTCAATTGGGATATTCAGGGCCAGATCGCAATGTCTAAGTTTCTTCGCAGAGTCTTCCAGACTGAGGAGTTCAGCGAGCTGGTCGACGAGGAGCTAGTTCCCGGGCTTGCGCATATCCCGGCCGATGCGGCGGCCGAGACTTGGAAGGCTTGAACATTTAGACCCTCCAAACTATCATGCTGTTGGGAGTACAACGATGCTGCCGAGGGAGATGGGCGGGGTACTGGACAGCCGATTCAATGTTTACGGCACTCGAAACGTTCGCGTCCTGGATTCTTCCATCCTACCCGTCCAGCTTTGCGGGCATCCCACGGCCAACATCTACGCGATCGTGGAGTGGGCTGCAGATATGATCAAGGAAGATCGACTCTTTTCTGACATGGGAAGAACCGTGGTGTAGATACAAGACATGATTTGGAACCATAGATCTTGAGTGAATCAGTCACCCTTCAGGAATAGAACTTGGGAGATCAAGCAAGGGGCTGGCGACTGCCGGGTTGACTAGATCGAGTAAGTGTTCTCAAGAGTCCAAAAGTCTATATTTTGCTTGTTCTCCATAAATTAGAATGTCAATTGATGCCTAGGACAACCAAATCTATACATTTAGACTGCAATCCGTCCCTCCCCCACCGAAACAGTCCGCCACGCCCCCACCAATCCTTCTCGTCACAATATTAACAAAAATATAATTTGTTCTTCTCATATCCACCCTCTGAACGACCTGATAATGAAATCCCCCCCCCCCCCCCCGGCAACGCAAGGAAACACGCCAACACCGTCGACGCGGTCCCCGCTCCCGAAACCTCCCACGACAGAAAATCCCCGAGCGCAGCTGCCTGCATTCGTCCTCATTCATCTAGCATCTGTGATTCACGCATGACGGCCAGTGGGTTGCCGAGGAAGGGGGTGTTTTTGATTTTTGTCAAATAGTGCTTGGTGAAAATTAATTATAGCTGGCCTAGGCGAATTTGAGGTTGATTCCCTATGTTCTAAAGATATGTCGGGTTGGCCTTTGTTGTGGTCGGAAGGGATGTCCGATACTCTGCTCGGTTAGACGCGGCCTCGGGCTCAGACCGCCGAGCCGATAGCGGCGACCTAGTCCGCTCGGGGTCTATTGTCCGAAGGGTGCTGACGAATTTAAGCCGACGGCAGCCCTAACTAATTCGGCTGCTGCAGGAGACAAGCTTAATTCTTATAGAGTACGTAGTATCACAGTTTTAATCATTAGTACTTCTCGTGACTCCAAGGAACCACGCGGTCTGAACAGTTTCAGTTCATTACACTATATATGCTACCTATTCTTTTGCGTGGTCAAGTCAATCAAGCATGGTAATCAGCCGTACGAGGAGCCTTCTCCCCTGAGAGCTTATATAATCGAGATGTGGTGGGACCTGCCTTCCTCACAGACCACAAGCACTGCGGACTTTACAGTACATACTCCGTAGGGCGCAATGCATGTGGGTTCATCAGTTTCAATTGTTCACTCCCTTTGGCCGTTCAATTCATGATTCCCACCCAGCGCTACATGTCTCGAGCATCACCAAACAGCAATTGAGTTTAATGACTAATTTTGGCCAGTATGAGTTCCCTCGCGAGCAGCTCATTACGCCAGAATACATGCATTCTTGATTTTAACCATCTGGCAAGTAGTGGCACCCTTAGCAAGTTAGATGCGCGCAGCAGAACATGCGTCGTCTCCTGCAAGGAAGACGAGCCCGCCTTGACTGGCGTCAAGTTCTGTTCTCGACCAACCACTCCGGGATTTAGACCTACAGGACCAGCGAGAAATCCAGGGAGAGGTGGGATTTAAGACTGAGTATGATATGCTACTGCATACTCTTCAGATCACCTTCGGTGGTCCGGACACCCTCGCTACTCCAACTCGAAGACCCCTTACAACATCAAGTTGACTAACCCTTTTCTCTTTGACAGGATGTGCCAGAGCAAGCCTCAAGGCACTCATATCTATTCGATGAACATCCACATAATCATTGACAAGAAGTTCCTGCACCTCTCAGAGACCACGTGCGGATCGATCTGCCCCACCAACAAATACAAAGTGACCCTGACAACGGGAAGTGAATATCCGGCCCCTGTCCCTGTTTGGGGTCCCCGCCGACCTCTTGACGTCCACCTGCGAGCATGAAACCCTGCATCCCAACTGCTGTGAGTCATTTCACTATAGAAATATCTATCAGCAGCCCTTAAGCCTTGAAGGCCAGGCAGCTACTCACCGCCCGCCACGCCAGGTTGATAGTCCTGCACTCAGATAGCCTGCTGCCTCACGTAGCCTAGATCCATCACTCACCCACATCTCCATCACAATTCTTGATCCCCCATATCGATCTGTTGGCCAAGTTGGTGTTTTGGAACAGAATCGATACACAAAGTACTCAACCAAGTCAACTACATCTCCAAAACTCTTTCGAACCACTAAACTCATACTTCTTGCTCTTTACAGCTATCAAAAACCGGTTTACAATCTCTTGTTCCCGCGCTCTCAGCTCTACGATCTGTAGACTCTTCCTACTGTCTTCTAGCCTTCGGAAAGCAATCCTCAATATCTCCGACCCAGATTCTCTTACTATTTGGAGGATACCTACACACGAAAGACTCTACACCAAGAGCTCAACCCAACCTAACTACACTTATCAAACCGGAACCATGTCTTCACAGCCCACGTCTAGCGATAACATCACGCGTGATGTCCCTAACAACATCGCTGGTGACAATCACGATGCCTCCACCCAGACGAAGAACGAAGAACAACAAAACACCAACCCACAACACCCCAAAGAAAAGAACGCTGTCTCTGAAACCACCGTGGACGGACAACACTCCGAGAATCACAATGCCATCACAGACGATGCCACCCACCCCAATTCCCCCAAGCCGAACATGACACGAGCCAATTCAGATGAGACCATCCAGCCTACTTCTCCCGACCCCGACCCCACTCTCCCCGAGGAGATAGAGAACGGCATCAACGCAGCCCGACTGACGATGGCGCAGTTCGACCAACGCCTCACCAAACTCGAGGCTGGAGTCGAACATCTCCAGCAGCAGCTCCAGGACCAAGCCGCGCGCACCCAACAGCTGGAGGCCGAAGTCTTCCGCCTGATTCGAACCGCGGACAGTCAGAACGTGAGCATTCTTCAGATCTTCCAGCGCATCGAAGAGTGGTATTGGTTTCGCTAGTTCTGCTTAGGTTGAAGATCCAGTGGAAGCAGAGGCTTTCTAAATCCCCAGGTGGTATTGCACGGAGGAGGTTGAACACGGATCCCCAGGCTTAGTTGAAGATCTCTTGTACTTCTTGCTTATTGCCCAGCTCGATTGGATCGTTCTCATCCCTAGATCAAGATGTGCATTGTTGAATACTAAAGACTCCAGGAGCCATAGGAATATTACGTTCTGTGCTTAAAGAACAGGCAAAAGGCATGTAGATAGGCTGCTTCGTACTCGCGCTTCAGGTTATAGGTTGTCGGCTTGCCTCAGGAATCCGACCACATGAGCAATTCGCCCAGCTAGTTCACAACTTGAAGAACTTAGTTAGCTACACCTACACCACCAAGGATTTAAAATATGGTTCCATATAGCCCATCCCTGTGCATCATTTTTCTGAACATCTACATATGTACAATTCCATTTCTATGGACCGTCAAAGCAAAACTCGAAGTCTAATAATATACAAATCAAAGAACCACTGGTCATATCCTCATCTTGACCCCCATAGAGGATCCAAAATGAAACACCTCCTTCACGCTTTCTGAGGACCCTCTTCATCGGCGACAGCACCCTCAGCACCCATCGGCCTCTTCAACCCCGGGTCCCCCTTCTCCATCGCCACCACGAGCGCCCTCCGCTCCCCAATCCGCCCCAAATAGCTGACAATATGCGGATACGCCTCCAGACTATACGGCATGAAGATCCGGAACGTCGTGAGCGGGAACAGCAGCATGCAGTCCGCCGCCGTGAAGGTCTCGCCCGCGATGAACGGGTACCTGGCGAGCTGGGCCTCCATCGCCGCCAGGCTGCGGTCCAAGCGGCCCTGCATGACCTGAGTGGCCGGGGTGTCCGCGGGCAGAGCGGCCATGCGCGCGAACATAAGATCGTTGAGGGCGGGCTGGATCCCGCCGTTGGTGTGGTGGAGCCAGAAGACGTAGTCCGGGTAGTTGGGGTGGGTAGGCGGAAGACTTAATTGGCCCTGGGGGTCGTACTTGGCCAGCAGGTACTCGAAGACGGCGTTGGTCTCGCCGAGGGTGACGGTGCTACCGTCCTGGATGACGGGGGCGGTGCCGACGGGGTGCAGGGCCCGGTAGGCGGCTGGGGCGAAGGAGGTCACGGGATCCCGGTCGTAGCATTGGAGCTGGTAGGGGAGACCCAGTTCTTCGCAGAGCCAGATCACCCGGTCGGACTGGGAGAGGCGGAGGTGGTGGATGATGAGTTCGGGAGATTCGGCCATTTCAAAGACCCAGAGGATAGAGATGATTGTAAGCAGGGATGTATAGATGGAAACAAACTGCGGGAGGCGGCTAGTAAGTTAGTCTTAAATCTTAAGCTTCAAAGTCCCTGTGGCACACGGAGACTTAACGCCGGATTCGGCAATCGAGTCTTCCGAGATTCTAGAAACGCGGAACCCGGGAATTCTGAGTAAAATACGTGCGGGAAACCGTGGGCTGATTTCCGGGACCCGCTTGTGGATCCGAGAAGCTTTGAAACATAGGCGTTTGAAGACTGGGACGGGCGTATACTTCCGGCTACCAACCACCTATATGATATCATAGAATGCCCCATTCAGCTGCCGCATCTCCCGATCCCAGTAAGCCTGCTTATGAATTAGCATAGATCCAGATCGAACTGTGCTCGGATTGCATAAAGGTTCAAGTTTAGCCCAAGGAAAGTCAGAAAGGCAGAAATTGTCGAAGGACTCACCCAGTCGAACATCTCAAACGGAGAATCACCATGAACCAAGTCATCGAAGACGAGCCAAGGAGAGGAAAGCAGGCCACTCGGGGGCGTGGTCTCTTGACCTTGAGAGTCGGATGTCTTAGGGTTACTGGGGTCAGCAGCAGGCCGAGTTTCGTCTGAATCACTGTTCCACGTCAGGGGATGACCCATGCGACCGAGCATTGTCGCCAGAATCTCAGCTGCCTTGGTTATTTCTACGGGTGGCTTGGGAGTCTGTTTGAGGTTGAAGTATGTCCGATGGAGGATATGGATTAGCTCCGTGGATGCGTCGCAGGTCAACGAAGGCTGAGATAAGACGTTTGTCCTGTTGATTACCTCTAGACATATCACCATAGCCGCAGTGAGGCAATCAGACACCGAGCGGGAGGCACCAAACCACACACGCTTTCTATTACGGGGACCGTGCAGGGCCTCTTGAAACAGGAGGCACTGCTGCTCGAGAACGCAACGGGCTGCATCCACGCACGCCCCTCGAAAAGCGTCGAAGCTTGGATTTGACTCCGACGAAATAAGATACTGACGATGCAAGATGCAGCGCGAGCGCTGGTAAACTATCTCCAGGGTGCGTTGCATAATCAATTTGTCATACTCCATAGTGGGAGCGATTGAAGAACGCATACGCAGAGAACACGGGAGGCCGTTTTTCAGAGCGTCTAGTTGCTGACCTAGGCGAGCAGTGCTGTCCGGGGAGATTGGGCCTTTTGCAGCAAGGTCTGCGATCTCATTGGCTACTGAGTAGAGATCGTCGATAGCCAGCATATATACAACGTGGCTGAGTGTTTCGGTTGTGGATTGGGATGAGGGCAGGACTGACATCGTGGAGTTGAAATCGTCGTCGAGTAAGTTGCGTGGGCGAGCTGAGTTTGTGAGGCCTTGGTAGATAACTCTTGGAAGTCCTGTTTGCGAAGCAACGACGTTATCAATAACTGATAGCAACAGCCAAGCCCTGCATCGCATTTCTGCTTCGAAGGCAAGTAGAGGGGGGTGGCAGAGATGGGCGCTCTGATGATAACCCATCATGATCGCCAATCGCGAAACAACCCCGAGAAGAATCGACACACCGGTCTTCAATTCGTTGCTTTGCAGGTATTCCACTCCCAGGTATATCAACGCGGCTTCGACCTTGAACCTGCCGGGTACAGTGAGATCTGATTTCGACAGTGCGACAGCGGACTTCTCTCGAAGGACATAGAAAGTCTGCGGTATTTCGGAGTAGGCCATGATGGGATCCAGAAAATGCTCGATCCACACCCCGCAGGCTAGCACCCCATACAGTAGAGCCAGCCAGGCGGGGCTCACTGTCGCAGGTGACTGCCAAAATTGGAAACACTATAGCTTTTAGACGCACTTCGCACGGATCCATGAACGGGATTCAGAGGCATACCTGAGACTGGAAAGTTGGAACATGTATGATCACTGTAGTGGAAAGATCAGTCGAATTCTTGCAGACACATACAGAAACGTACTCAAGGATGGCTCTGAGGATTCAAGGCATGAGGCCACGAGCCTATCCGCCACTGTGCGGGAAGGCAGCGAGGCTATCAACTCGTCGATACTCACGTTCTGCGAGAGACCCGATAACAAGTGCACGGGATTGCCGCTTGATCTAATTTGAGCATGGCTGGGGTTAATCTCCAGTTTCCTTGTCTGTGTTCAAGATCAGCTCGAGATTGGGGAATGAGAACCCAGGTAACCACATACAGCGTCATCCATGAGAGCCCGCCAGTGGCTTGGATGGACAAATCGAGTCCCACTCGATTCGGACGGAAGAAGTCGGGTCACAGGACTTGAGTGTCCATCCTTGCCTATCTCAGGATTGGGCCACGTGCACTCACTATGCGGTGCCGGGTGTTCTCGAGTGACAGGGGCAGCACGCGCGTGCGCTTGAATGTAGTGACAGGAAGTGCCATGATTTCGGTTTCCACAATTCGAACAAGGGCGAGCGCGATCACATCGAAGCCTGTAATCAATTGAGTCAGACTACTGCTGACACTGCAGGTGTGTATGAGGTGCATGCATCCTTACTTCCTCTCACGGCATGAGGTACAGGACAGAAGCACTCGAGGCTTCTGGTCCCGTCGCTTCCGATCTGGCAGCGGCGATGAGGAGACTCGATTGGTCACAGTCAGGGGCCGAGACTCCATCGGGGTGCAGGATTTCAGTGGAGAGCCAATTCTCGGGGGGGGGCTTCTTGGTTGTGATGAAAAGGAGTGTGCCTGAAGAGTGGAGGGAACGTCAGAACTTCCTCAATGGAAGGCGAAGGCGGACGATTCGTAGATTGACATCACGGATTTCTCGGGTTTCACGGATTTCTCGGATTACTGGTAAAATGATCAAATCTGCCGCCGTTCCAAGTTTCGGTAACTTACCAATACAGCTGCAGTGGGTCGCCGGGAGACTCCACACGTCAATCGCCCTTTGGGCGAATAACCAACTTGCAACTCTCTGCCTTCCTCCTTTTGCTTTACTACCTAGTATACTCAAGTGTACACAGTGGCACTGGCTAGAACACCGCACTATACTCGCTTCTCTGATTTCCCCTCTTATCTGGCTGTGGAAATGGCTCACTTGTGCCGGGTGGTTCGATTGTTATCGAGACGAACGATTCAACAGTCTATATAAGGGGAAAGTAGGCCCATAGCACACTTCCTTCCCCCATTAACATACTATTCACATTACTGACTCGGCCACTTGGAACGATGACAGACTCCCAGCTCTCGAAACCACGATTCCGTGTAGTGATAGTCGGCGGGTCAATCGCAGGCCTGACCCTCGCCCACTGCCTGCTTCGACAACAGGTGGAATTCGTCGTCTTGGAGGCCCATGAGGAAATTGCACCCCAGGTTGGTGCTTCTATCGGAATCATACCAAACGGTGCGCGCATACTAGATCAGTTGGGAGTTTTCGACGACATCATAGAGGCCACAGAGCCCCTTCGCGACGCCTACTTCTGGAAAGAAAATGGCACGCTTATCACCAAGAACAACGCCCCGAAAATCATTCATGACCGGTACGTATCCTTCTTGTATATCACTACCTCAAGAGTCGCTCGCTGATCACGACTAAGACATGGCTACCCCATTGCGTTTGTGGATCGTCAAGTCGCACTGGAAGCTCTTTACAAGCATCTTGGACAATCGCAAGCTCATGTATTCACTGGGAAAAAAGCCGTCCAAGTCGAACATCTTGCCGATGGAGTGAAGGTTCACTGCGCCGACCAGTCGGTCTATGAGGGTGATCTTGTTGTCGGGGCTGACGGGGTAAGAAGCACAGTGCGACGGCAGATGTGGGACTACATGGAGTCAATTGGGCTGAAGAAGGAGGCGCTGAAGGAAAGAGAAAGTGGGTTGCTTTCTTTCATATTCCATACCAACGCAGTGCTGTCATACTGATTCTTCTCATTTCTTGCTCACAGCAATGACGTCTGAGTACAGCTGTGTGTTTGGCATCTCGATATCGACTCCAGGGTTAATCCCGGGAACCAGTCACCGAACTTTCGGCGAGGGGTGGTCGGCCCTAACTATTGTCGGAAAGGAGGGTCGAGTGTTCTGGTTCCTTTTCAAAAAGTTGGACCAGGAATACTCTGCCTCGCACATACCACGCTTTGATCAAACCATGATAGACCAATATGTCGACCCCTACCTACAGAAGCCGATCACTGATAATGTACCTTTTGCTGAGGTATACAAGAGGGCAATAACTCGGACTTTGTTGCCATTGGAAGAGGCCTCCTATAGCCGCTGGGCCATCGACCGGTGGGTTTGTATCGGAGATGCAGCGCATAAGGTATGCTCTTGGACAGAGTAAAGGATAGAAAAGCCCTAACTGCGCGTGACTGACATGCCCTAACAGATGACCCCGAACTTGGGTCAGGGTGGTAACAGCGCAATTGAAAGTGCAGCCGCGCTTGCCAATAGTCTTGCTAGCTTGCTCCAAGCCTCCCATGAGTCGAGTGCCGCTATAGAGGAGCTGAATTACTGCTTGCAATCTTGGCAAGAAAAGCGGCGACCTCGCGTGCAAGCCATCTTCAAATCAGCCCACAGCCTCACGCGATTGGAGGCGCTCAATACACTCAAGGACAAGGCTATAGCACACTACCTCATGCCACATCTCGAGCACTACTTGGTTGACAAATCATCTCGAACTTTCGTTGGGGCGACGAAGATTGACTACCTACCGCCACCGGCCAAGTCACTGTCGGGTACGATGCCATTTACTGACTGTCGATCCTTGCCGGACCCTAGAATACGGGAACGGGCGCTTTGGACGCTGCCACTTTTGGGCATCTTCGCCATCAGTAAGACAGCTGTGGAACCAATGCTCTCGCTCGTTAGATCCCGTCTGGTTCCGATGTTGAATAATGGAACCTGGACTGCTGCGAGTGGCGAGGTTCTGGATCTAAACACATCTCTTTATCGTAACCGCTTCTTTGACAAGCTGATGAGGCCGCTGATTACTTGTTTCCTACCTTCAATCACCGGGACTGACCCGCACTCACGCATCCAGATGTTATCGTTTATGACGGACCTGGGACCAGTCTATGGAATCTGGTTGCTGGAGAGTTACCGCAATGCGCACTCGTGGCACCATGTAATTCTGTGAGTTCTCCGCATACCAAACGATGTGAGAACCTGACTCATTTGACCAACGCAAACAGGCCCATGGCAGCAGGTAGCATATTCCAGCTGGTGGGCATCTGGAAGGTTGCCCCTCTCTATCTCGCAGCGGAGTACTTCCGCACGCCTCTGTCCACACTGCTCGCAGGCGAGAACAGAAAGATAACCTGTGGCCTCACCTTATCTCTGGTTCTCTCCACCCTGGCAGGATACCACTCCATCACATATGCAAATTTCTTCGCCCCAACCCTCAAGTTGCGCCAGTGGTACAATGCTCTTTGGCAGGCTTTCCCGCTGACCACTCCCCTCCTTCAGGGCGCCATCCTGCTTGCGGGCCGCGTGCTCAGCAGACCGTCCCCGAAGTCACGGGATGTCCAGCATAAGCCACAGAGAAACGAACTGCAATACATTCGGTGGGCAAGCGGTACATTCGCCCTGGTTTCCGGGCTCACCTTTATTTACGGCCGGATGACTGCCCCACGGGATACTTCCTTCAGTAGCATCTTCATACCTGGTCTGCGAGATACCTCGGTCCCAGTGACGTCGTTCAGTGCCTGCATCGCGCGCTTCTTGAAGTATGATGAGCTCATCTCAATGACGAGTGGGTTTGTATGGCTGGCGCTGCGCTTCCGCGAGTTGAAGCAGGCCGGAGCTCACTTTTCCTGGTGGAGAGCCTGTGGGGCATTCGTAGGGTCACTGTTTACTTTTGGACCTGGAGCGACATTTGCACTGGGCTGGGGTTGGCGCGAGGAGCTATTGTATCAAGCGGCTGGAGAATCGTAAAGTCTGTCACTGAAGAAAAAAGCACCAGTTCGAATTTAGGGTTTATCGGACCGTACGCCATGCCTCGCATGCCTGCCAAAGAACTTACCCCTTCTTCGTCTTCCCTTGTTGAAGGAATGTGTGATGCCGTCGCGGTTCATCTTTAATACTAAAAAAGTGAGCAGAGATAGCTTGACTTAGCTTGAATTCAACCATCATTTATCCAAGCCCCTGACACAATATGAGCTTCTCCATCTTGCTTGTCCTCACCAAGCGCGTAATTTCGACAATATCATGGAATAACATTCAGCGCTGACTGTCGTCTTGTGCTTCAACGCGGACACTATCTACCCGAGTTGAAGGCTGTAGTGGGAGTTCAACTATGATCCTCCGGGATCACCTGACGTGTTGACATCATGCTCAGGACATAGTTTCTCCTTCCTTCACTTGCAATTCACTTCCTCGAACCCATAGCTCAAGATCATTCAGCCTGCTTTTGCTTCTACCTCTCTCTCTCTTCTTTTCTAGCGACCTATTTATCTGTCTATATATCTGTCTTTCTCCAATTTGACATGCCACCACCGAAGTCTTGGATGCTGCCCTCGCTCGTGCGCGAGGATATCACTCTCGATGGCCCAGAGGGGCCAACCCACCTTGAAATCGTGGAGGGACTGGATGAGGCCGCTGCTGAGATGGACCAGGAAGAGAGCAACCGAGTGGGCGTTAGGCCCAATGTACTCATCGCGCTGCTCTGCAGGGACACTGCCTCCGGCAAGCCAGCCGTGATGCAAATGTACGTCCAGATCCCGTTGATGGGCACAGAGTAGCTGCCACCAAGCCAACGAGCTTCTCAGGCCGTCGCTGTCGTTCCTCCCTGTGCCAGGAGATGCTTGGACACGCACGGCAAACTCCGCGATATACATTGCGACCACGTCCCGGCACTGATCGGATCCGTTCAGACCACGCAGGGCCGCGGGGGCTGGATGCCCCGAGGGTACATGCTTTACATCGCCCTGACAACTGTCCGTGAAGAGAGAGGAGGCATGGTTCCGCTATCGACCGGTGTGGTTGGCAAGGGGGCGTTTTACGAAATGCCACCGGGAGAGCTGCCTTTACGTGAGTTTGCTCTTCCGAGAGGGGAGAAGGGATTCTGCATTCTTTTGATACTGAAAAGTGATAGCTCCTTTGCCCAGCACCAGATCATGCCATCGACGATGTGGATGCCCAGTCGGCTGTTCTGGGATCCGGGAAAACAGAATATGTACAGTACCCTATCCATGCTCTCTTCTTATCTCCAGTTCTGCCTTCGCTGATGCGGACCTCTAGCTTTTCTGTAGGCGACTTCAAGCGGACCGAGACAGAATGGGAGTGGGACAATGAAGAATTTCGACGATGGAGAATCTCAAGAGGAATCTTACGAAGAAGCCATGCGCTGGCGGCAGAGATACACCCGCTAGTTGAGCTCTCACGAGCCCCTTCGATCAACCCCCTGACAAAACAAGAATACTATTTCCGCAATCACGACTGCTACCAACTTTCCAAATCCCATTTGCCTGTAGGCCTACTGAGGGATTCCTCGCTTTCCCCAGTGCCCTTGGGGGCCACACCGACGTGGTTCATATGCCCGAGTAAGCGTGTATTGAGCATGAATTCGACAATGTAGCGGGCTGCCGGCGGGTGTGCCACCGATGGATCGTAGTCAGTCCGCTCGCTGAATTGCAGCTCTCTCCCCTGTTCCCCAGCCTCCGCGGTCAACGTGGGCATGGTCCCGCGACTTGCCGTACATCGCGTGCACCTCGTACAGGATATGCTTCGGTGGATGGAAAGCGGGCGTGTTCGCACGTACCTGTACCCCTCCCCTGTCTTGTGTGCCTTGGGTCTTCTGCAGGAAGTGGGTAAGCCCAATCCTCTCACTCCGCAGCTGTAGAATCACCGCGTCGTACGCCTTGGGTGACGCCTTATTCGTACAGTACAACAACTCCGGTTTCCGGTGTATGGTGCTCGCATCCAAGCAGATGACAACGGTCAGCGCCGGATCTCCTTCCCTGTTATTCTGGAGTTACGCGCCTATATGAGGAAGAACAAGATGCAAGAAACACGTTCCAGCACCTTGCGTCTGAGACCTCAATATCGCCGATGATAAACAAGCTACTTGAGTCGTCTATCGACAAAGTCCCGATGACACTCCGGAGGCTCCAGATGTTCGGTGTTATAGTTGAAACGGTTACAATGTTCCTGGCAGATCTCGCGCCACCACACATCGTCTCGATCATGCCAATCTTCCTTGCATGATGGTACTGAGCTGATTTCGCTCATCTCGTCAAGTTGCCTTATTTTCACCGCCCATTCATCATGGGATGACTCGGCGATTGACCAGAGGTCAACCGAACTCTTGGTTTGGGATAGTGCTCCGTGATCAAGGATCTGTGATCCGAGGAGGGGGTATTCGGTCGAGGGTAAGATGGGGTGTGAAGACGAGTATTAGGGCGAATATGACGAGGAGTGTAACGTGGAGTGTGAGTTGAAGCGTGAAGTGGAGTGTCATTCCTCCCTCCTGCATTTCCGGAATGTTGGCCTGCATGTCCTGGACGGTGATCTTTGGGCACGTGGACTTTCGACCGGGTGTTGCCTTCGGGGTCGTTTGAAGACGAAGAAAGCCATCCATCGAGCAACCATGATCAGATACAGCCCTTGTCCCCGTGCAGTCATTTAAGACTCTCACTCAGAAACAAACGCAATACTAATAATCCTCTTCAATTGCTAAAGTTGAGCTAATTTCGCTCATGTTGTCAATGATGATGATTCCGTTCCAGAAACCGAGCAAGGCATTTTTTCCCTCGAGAAATCCTTCTTCTGGGATACTTGGTCCCATAGATTTGCAGTCCAGTCTGTTTAAGGCAGTTGCAGCGGCATTCGGGGGGTTCAAGGTGTTCCGTGTTGTAGTTAAACCTGTTCCATTCTTTCTGGCACGCCTCCCTCCACCAGACATCCTCATCCTGATGCCAACCAATTCTCTTCGATCGCCGGAATCGAGCGAATCTCGCTGAGGTTGTCGAGTGGCTTCAGCAGCTCATCGGTGGATAATTCACTTATGGAATCCGCCGAGTTCTTGCCTGCCGACATCCCCGCAGTCCGATCTGCAAAATGTAGTCGGGGAGGCTATAATACACCCGGGACTCGTAGCTAGCTTTGCAGCACAGCTTCTTTCTAGGGCCGCTCAGGTTGTCGAGGTCATTCTATTCCCGCGTGAGGGAATGTTTCGAGGCTCGTGATAGACCCGATCTCGCTGTCGGTATTTCGTCTCGGTTGTCTCAAAGTTCCCTATAACGAAGCCAAAGAAGAGACCACGTTAGCAAAGCACTATCCACCAGCGGCTGGGGTCGGTACGCTTGTAGTCACGCTGCCACTCAGGCGGCTCCAGATGCTCGGTGTCATAGCACGGGGAAACAAGAGCTCGACGACGACGGCATCTCCATACCACTGGAATGATGGCCTCAAGGTGATACAATTTCAGCAAGGTTAGACGTGCGTTCAAGATGTATGGTCAAGGATCAAGGAAGCCCGGAAGGGAGGGAGTGAAGAGCAAAGGCAACAACAACAACAACAACAACAACAACAACAACAACAACAACAACAACATCACTTACCTACTCGGCAAGGCAAGCGGAACCACCTCCTCCCCTCGTTCCTTCCACCTCGGTATACAGTAAGTATACGCAAAGACAATTCAGAATGTCAACATTGCCACAGGGATATACTAGACGTATTGAACGTATACAGAGGGCACAATTACAGACACGATTGGAAGAAATCAGAAGTCCGGAGTCGAGAGGCTTCTCAAACTGTAGAAGGAAGTGGTTGAAAGGGAGATTTAGGAAAGGAAGGTCGAGAGAGAAAGATTAAGATAACAAAGTTGAGTTGTGAGAGACCGAATGTGAAGACACTGGATGGAATCAGCACCAGTAAATATACTGTTTGAATTCACCGCGGGTCGGAGCATTGACTACTTCACTATTAATGGGTTGTCAGTATGTCTATTGTAGATATTGGAAATTCACCATTCACAAAACAAATCAATTTATCTAAGAATAAGTTTGTATTGACTAATCTGAAAAGAAGGCTATCTCCATCGTCTGTCGACAAAGTCACGGCGACATTCGGAGGGTTCAAGGTGTTCTGTATCATAATTAAAACGGTTCCACTCTTTCTGGCATATCTCGCGCCACCAGACATCTTCCCCATCATGCCAGTCCTCCTTGTAACTTGCTATCGAACTGATCTCACTCAGTTCATCCAGCTGCCTTAGCAGCTCATCAGTCGATGATTCACTAAAGGAGTCCGAGTTTGTGGTTGTGAACACCCCTGCAGTCCAATCTGTCTTGCAATTGTGATGTATCAAGGTCAAGCTGCTCTCTGATTCATGCTCCGCCTGCATATCCTGGGCCTGTTCATGTGCCTTCATCGGCTGGATTTCCGCCTGTGTCTGAATCCTCTCCATCTCGGCCTGCAAGTTCTGAGCCTGTTTATGTGCCTTCATCTTCTGAATCTCCACCTGCATGTTCTGAGCCTGTTCATGTGCCTTCATCTTCTGAATCTCCATCTGCATATCCTGGGCGTGTTTCTGTGCCTTCATCTTCTGAGTCTCCACCTGCATATCCTGGGCGTGTTCCTGTGCCTTCATCTTCTGAATATCGGCGTGCATATCCTGGACGTTGGTTTGTATGTTGCTGACGACTTTCTGCAACCCATAGACAACTGCCTGCATGTCCTGAACCTGTTCGTGTGCCTTCATCTTCTGAATGTCCGCCTGCACCTTCATCTTCTGAATCTCTACCTGCATATCCTGGGCGTGTTTCTGTGCCTTCATCTCCTGAATATCGGCGTGCATGTCTTGGACGTTGGTTTGTATGCTGATGACGATCTCCTGCAATCCATAGACAACTGTCTGCATGTCCTCAACCTGTTTCTGTGCCAGAATCTTCTGAATGTCCGCCTGCATTTCCTGGGCCTGTTCCTGTGCCTTCATCTGCTGAATTTCCGCCTGTGTCTGCATCTTCTCCATCTCGGCCTGCATAACCTGAGCCTGTTCATGTGCCTTCATCTTCTGGATGTCTGCCTGTGCCTTCATCTTCTGCACCTCTGCCTGCGTCTCCCGAAGGTTGGTCTGGAAGCCCTGCACTTGTTCCTTGAGCTTCTGAGTGTCGTTCTGCAGGTTCTGAGTGTGTGCGCTGGTCATTTGAACATCGGTCTGCATATCCTGAACAGCAGTCTGTATGCCGAAGACGACTTCCTGCGACTCATAGACAACTGCTTGCATGTCCTGGACCTGTTCCTGAGCCAGAATCTTCTGAATGTCTGCCTGTGCCTTCATCATCTGAATGTCTGCCTTCGTTTTCAGCTTCCAGCTCTCGAGGGCTGGTTTTCCGGTTCTGAGTCCTATGGACCCGATGGGGTTGACCACGAACATGGTGTCGTAAGGTGAAGACTGAGAGTAGTGTGAGGATGGTTGAAGAAGAGAAGTTGACGTTGGAAATCGACGGGGGGGGACGGGGGGATATGGTCGTCGACCTGCTCCATGGCTGCGTTGACACTGAAGGAAGGAGCACGGCGGGTGAGTAGATACTTAGGGCAAGTACGCGTAGGAGGAGGACGAGGAGGAATAAGGTGGAGGAAGGCGAAGGAGGACGGCGAAGGGAAATACAGCAACAGAGGGAAGGCGCCGGGGAACCGCCGGGACAGTACGCAGTACACCATACTGCAACACCAAGTGGCTGTCCGTAGAGAAGATCGAGGAGAATGGGTCGTCAAGAAGTAGTAGTTGTCGAGGAGGATGAGCCCTCAAGGAGCACGAGCGAAGATGGAGAAAGAATTAGGGCTGAGATGCCCTGTAGAGTGGAGTATGACGGGTGCGGAGGTGTCAAGTGGAGCGCTGTCCCACGGAGAACAATCGAGGGTATTGACTTGAGGTCTATTGAGGATGAGCCACTATTGAACAATGCAGAGCAGCATAGGTATACGCAGGTCATAGTGGGTAAGCTGTAATAGTCCGATGTCGATGGGATGGTAGATGGACAGGTGTAGCCACCCTTTGTAGCCTATTTATCTTTCTCGAAGACCCTTGTTTAATGTCTTCGCAAGGCAGATATATCAGACAGCCTGCCCAAAACTTGAGCCAATGGATGCGAGAGCAAGTTCCAGCTGTCATTCTCGATGACCCTGTGATAACGTCTCCGTAATGTAAACGCTAGACAGCCGGATTAAAGGTACAGTGCATCAATATGAAAGCAAGTGGACACTCAGGGTTACCATCCCAGCTGTAGCGCGTAAGAATTTCCGAGAGAGGTCTTTCGGAAGCTCCCATATCCACTGCCTGTAATGGACCCCTTTCGCAGTTCCGGATCACCTACGTAGTGCATGATGTGACAAAGGAATCATAGACAAGTCCGCATATACCCCAGCAAGGGAACCAGTCTGTAGTACTTTCAGATAGAATTTGAGCGTCAAGCGTATAGTAGAGACTCCGAGTCGCGTCCCACTCAGACCCCCCATCCCAGCCCGCGACAATACACCACGACGCAGCATACATCTATCACCCAAAACCAACCAAAGCACGATGGACAACCAGAGTCCCTCATATGACTACCCTGCACCGCAACAACAGACCAGACCCCAGCTGCTAGAAGACCGTGCGCAACAGCCCTCTCAGTACGTCAAACCACTTTTGATCATGTCTACCGCCGTCACTACCTCACATACAGCAAGTCCACCGGCAATCCCCGCGACACAACCAGTACCTCAACCCATTCAAGGCACGCAGTCTTGCGCTTCCACTGCTACTGACTTCGCTCTATGTAGAGGCATTACTCGCTCCTACAGTCCCCACCTCCGCTCCTACAAATACCCAATCCCCTCCGCTCAACCGCACCGCACGCGCAGCAGATCGCCCACCCCACCCACCCTCGACCGACGCTCTCCAGCTGACCCAGACATCCCCAATACTACACCTCCATCACTCAGTCGCAGAAAACGCCTCTCCTCATCCGTAAGCCCTACATACTCTGCACGAGCAGTTCTCCGTGATTGACACCCTTTTCTCCCGTGAGCTGATAGCCAATGCTACCTGGTATCAACGTCGGAACTGCCCGCATGTACTGTCAGATACAGACTGGTTTGCGGACTCTGGGTGGATTGCTTCTCAATGGACTTTTGTCTTGCATCGTCTGGATCCTTTCTGGCGACAAGCTACTTTCCTAACGCTCCTCTGTTTTCTTTATTTCTTCCATAGCTATAGAGGTTGGTGCTGACATCGATCGACTGGATGCTACGCAGCCTGGTTCTGCCACAATGTTCCGCCCTCCGGCGTGGCGCGTCGTCGAAGAGACGCGGCCTTGGGGCAGCAGTCAATCCAACAATCCCATTATGCCACAGTATTCCTTCATCGTACATGACAATGGTAGCTATCGACACCAAATAAAACGATTCTATTGACAAAAAGTCCTCGTATTTTTGTATTATCCAAGATCATACCACCACATGCAAGGTATGAATGCTAGGTACGGTATATCAACTCAAACTTTCCACAAAGTCGATCAAACTGTCCACCCAACCAACTCAAATGCATACATACTCAGGGCTTCGAATCAAGACCCAGAACAGAATCATGGTATCAGTATCATAACCGCGCGGGGAGGGAGCCCCACGCATGCTCTATCAGATTGGGTTGAGGAGGCCGTCGGCATCTCCACGCACACAAGGAAATTCAAAGAGAAAGAAGTTGAATAGGGGTATAAAGCCGTAAGAAACAGGAAAACAAAAAAAGGGCCTAGACAAGGGGGTGTTTTTTTATGCGTGGACGGCTTGCTCGGGAGAGCTGGGAGGTAGTTTTGGAGGTGGTGGTTGCTCGTCAATGGCAGCGCTACTACCGGCTTTTGGAGACATGGGCTCGTCGATGACACTCATAGGCGCTTCTTGAGTAGCGGTGGAAATAGAGACTTCCGACATCTTGGCACTCGAATTGGCAACATCATCGCTCTCGCCCTTCTGTTCTTCAGGAAAAAGAGTCTCAGAGGCCTCCTTGAACTCCTCCGTCTCGTCATAGAAGTGAACACTTTCGCGCGCTCCAGGGCTGGTACTCCGCAAAGAGTGCGGGTAGCGTGGATGTAGGTTGGTTTCGGAGGTAATCGACTCGCCACCGCTGCCAATAGCTGGGTCTGATACTCGCGGCTCGTCCGATGGGGTGGGTTTTCGCAACTTCAAGCGCTCCTCCGGCGGCATATTCTGCCATTCGCTCCCGAAGGTGACGATCGAGGCCTTCTTGCCGTGTACTGTGAAGCTGGCGGACTTTCGCGACAGTCCTTCACCATCATGCGTACCTTGCGCATCCTCGAGCGCAGCCAAGCTGGATGCTGAGTCGCGGGCTTTCTTGCTTCGTGGATGGTTTCCGGGTACGCTCGGCGCATCGCGAAGGGTGCGGTGAAGACTGCGTCGGATCCGACTTGAGCGATCGATCGAGGGCCTAGGTTGCGCGTCCTCGTGCTTCGATTCAGTTTCGGTATCCTTAGAGGCAAGGGACGGCCTTCGCGAGGCTTCTAGGAGACCAGTTTCTCGTAGGATGCGCTCTTCCCCTTCGTCGAAGCTATTGGGCACGGTGAGCTTAGATGCGTGGGACCCGAGGCTCGCAACATCCATTCTGCTGGCGGCGCTAAGAACAGAAATCTCCCGAGTGAGTCGGCTCGCACGATCAGGGGAGCTTGACATGGCACGCTCCTTGGCAGCGTCGACAGAAAGACGCCTACTAGCGCGATCAGGCTGATCAAACGAAGCGAAGGATGCCGGAATACTCGGCCTTCTCACATCCGCCGAGGCAGGGTGCGACGGTGGCTGGGAGATGGAAGGTGGTTTTGCAGAGCTTGGATGTGGAGAAGCTTCCCGAATGGGGGAGGTGACTTTGATGGTCTCGGCTTCCTCGTACGGTCCCTCGACGGTACTGCTAGCGCTCGGGGCAGGGATCTGCAGCTGAAGGCCTTTTGGTTCAGTGGTGGGCGGAGCCTCTTTCACTTCCTCACCCAAGTCTCGAACAAGCACCTCCCGGTAGCACCGGGTGCGCCATATGTCCTGTCTCACCCATTTGAGCTTAGCGGCCATGCGACCAGCCGCCATGATGACCTGCTCGCGGGCCCTTGAGTTCACGGGAGTCAGCACCTGTAAATGCCGCGCGTTCCGCAGTAAATCATCGAGCTGCCTCTGGCTGACGAATAATTTCTCATTGGCCTCTCGAATTTTGTGACGCATCAACTGAGCCTGTAATGCGAGCAAGTCCTCGCCCATATCGGCCGCAGGATTTGGGGATGGTGGTTCCTTCTCTGTCAAAGACGCAGTAGAGCCACTGCGACTCATGCGATTGCGCTGTGCCTCGTAGTTAGTTGCTATCATCCCTTTGCTTGGGACACCAGTGGTCTTGAACGCGGCCGCATAGTTAAGTTTCGCCAGCCAATCATTCATATCAGCTTCCGAGTTGGCCAGAAAGACCTCTTCGAGAGCGTTGGAGCGGACATAGACGAACGCATTCTTGTGCTTTTTGTAACTAGAGTCAAGCAGAGCGACAGCATCTTCTGTTGGCATCATGCCATCAGGTTTAAAGTCGGTCAGAGGGGGCTTGAAGGTAACGGCCCGACGGCGACCTTCCTTGACGTGTGACTCGTGTTGATGAATCAAAGATTTAACCCAGTTGACGTCCCGGAAAAAGTACAATTTCGAGAAGGTAAGAAGAGCGCCCCATTCCTGCCACGGAGATCGGGCTTTTTTCTTCTTTGGGTCTTTGCGCCATAGCAAACCGACCTTTGCCACTTTGATGTCGACTAGACCTGGGCTCGAGTCAATCGGGTTCTCCATACTAGACGGCATAAAAGCGTCGGGGCGGGATCGGGCGGAGACGATCTGCAGGACCGCAGATTTTGAGAATGCTCGATGGAGGCCTTCAATGTCAGGGGGTCCTTCCGTGCCATCACAATGGTAAGTATCGTCGAGGTTCATGACATCCTTCAGGCTTGGGCGAAGGGAATCGAGCTTATTGTCCATGATTAAAGTATAAGGATCTACTGGCTCTTTACCCAGGTGATCGGAGCTGGCGGTCCTGAACAGCGTTCGTCGGGGCTTTGCAAGATGACGTCCATTAGGGTTGGTGTCCTCGATATGGATAAAGGGGGTATAAGAGATGTTCTCGTAGAAACATTCAAGGATGTCTTCTGATATACCTTCCCCTCGAGTGTTCCTCACATAATCCGGCTTCTGCATTTTGCGCTTGTTGTTCTTGTTGAAAACATCGGTGTGCAGAATTAGGATCGAGAACGCGATGAAGTACGCCTGGTCTACAGTTTTCTGAAGTCAGCTCAGTTCAAAGCAGGGCATCAAAGATAGTACCTGGATTTGCGAAGATACCGGGATTGCATTCGTGGTATCGATCCGCAAAGCTCTGGAGGAATCGGTCAATCTGCTGCGTCTCCTTCGGCAATTCCACCTCCATCAATAGCTTTCGAATGGCCATGTCAATTGGGTCGCCGAAAAACGAAAATCCTCGCATGTACTTGCGTAATGCGGTTTTGTGAAAGTCGTCATTTGCTTGTGAGAGCACACTGGCAATGGCGCTTTTCGAAATAGCAGCTTCCAGACGCTCTATGTACGTGGCTGGCGTGTCATCCTCCTGTCTGGCCGGGTATGATGGCGTCTTCGAGACAGGAGTGTCTGCGCCTCGGGCAGCAGGCGACCCGCTGCGAGGATAAGGTGGTTCAGAATTCTGTCGGAGTCGTTGGGGGATGTTGAAAATATCACCAAAGCTTTTGCGCCCGCTAGTCGAGGTTGACGTACGTCCGGAAGGGGTGAGATGAGGCGATGCCTGCTGCTCACTGGAACGTATGTTCGCCAAGGAGTCCAACGTTGACGAACGCGCGCGAGTAGTCAAGGGGTTTCGGTTCCTGGTCGAGGGGGTTGAGCGAGCGGAGTGGGTCGAATTAGCGGAGTCATTCCTCAGAAGGGGCGGTCGGGGGGACGCGACGCCTGTGGAGCGAGAAGGAGACGGTAACGGGGAGATGTTGTCTTGGTCTTGCGCATCTGGTGTAGTTGGCTTGGGGCCTGTTTGACCATTCAAGGATTTAGGAGTGCGACCGTTCATCGATTGTGACGCAGTGGGTCTGGGCGGTAGGGGGAACAGAGGATTGCGATTTCTTTTCAAGCGTGGCATACGGAATCGTTTCGCGCTGGATATTGAGCCCTCATTGGAGGGTACTGGGCGGGCAGCTCCGTGATCACCAGAGCTCTGGTCCGAACGAGAAGACTCGGAGAACCGCACGTCAACCACCGAAGACCGATTAGACTCAGCCAGATGATCCCGCGCGTTACTTCGAATGGATGTAGTCGATAAACGGCCTGGCTCCTCACCGCTCACACGATAAACCGAGCGACTGGTCTCCGCGGTTTGTGATCCTGTCGAAGACTGGGTGACATATCGAGGTCTTCCATGGAGGCTACCCTGATCAAGAGGGAGTTCATCCGTGGAGGCCTTCTTGTTATCCGGGAAGAATTTAAACTTCGTCTTGCGCTTTACCGGCTCATCGATTTCATGGCCCGTCGGAGCAGTCGTGATAATAGTGGGAGCTAAGAAAGAGACCCCGGACGAGCGGTTAGAGGGAGCTCGTAGTCAGAGCGATAGCAAGAATGACTCACGCGGAAGTTCAGGCACAGGAGGTATATCTTTCTCTCCTTTGGCATAAGACTTGGACAGCTGAGGATCCGACGCATGGCGGAGTCTCATGAAGCTGAACCGGTTTATGCGCCAATTGGGACCGCTTCCCGGCAAGAGTGGATGACCCGTATTTCTCGGTCTCGGGCTTGCGTCATCGGTGCGACTGCGTGTTCCTGTAAGACCATTGTTGCCCTGTCCTTCGTTCGCCTGTTCGTCGAATTCTGGGCCGGCCAGAGAGGGTGAGCGAGGGGCCGACTCGGAGCGTCTTGGGTTGAGTGCGGTCGTGGAGAGTGTGGGACGTGGTATTTGCTCGCTATGGCGGGATTGTGCGTTTGGCTCGAACAAGTAGCTCCGTCGCTTGGCTTCATTGCTATCCGAAGAACCGATCCGTAACCCCTTCCAGTGCATAGTGAGCGTGTTTCCGGCGGAGGTTTCTTTGGGTAATCCTGCAGCGCAACCTATCCAAGAGACCCATTCGATTGTGTATGAAGCTCTGATCACTGATTTCACCGCGCAGAATGTACGAGACCCTATGAGACTGGGGCTGCAGGAACCTGTCGATGGTAGGGATACTGTGCGAAGACGTCACTGCGGATCAGGCCGATTTGCATCGCGATCGCCTCGAAAGGGGAATATCAAGCCGGGCGACAGTGCAAGGACTAGGGGGAAGTCGTTGGGCAGCGAATAGCGAGGCCGTAAAAAGGGGGGGGGGAGGGGAGAGAGAGGGAGGGAGGAAAGGAGGCGGCGGGCAAAGTCGATCACCGATGCAGAAATTCCCGTTTCAAAGTCAAAACCATCGAAGCTCCCGGTAGGAGCTGTTACATCGCCAGGTGGGTGTGCGATTTCACAATGTATCGAGGAATCGCGACGAGGAATTGAAGTAACGCAGCGGGCGATCGGCCAGAGACGGAGAGAGAGGTGTGATGGTTGTCGTTGTTGTTGTGTCAGGGCTTGTGCTGACGCTGGTGCTGATGCTGGTGCTGGTGGTAAAGAAAGTTTGGCAGGCAAACAGGAGGGGCAAAGAAAAGCAAGTAAACTTTTGAGGGGTGTTCGAGGGGAAGTGTTCAACAGGGACTGCTGGTGTGAGAATTAAGAGGAAAGGAAGAAGGTATTAAGCAAGGAATGATAAGAAAGAGAAAAGCGACTAAGAGACGGTGTGGGGGGGAGGGAATATGAGAAAAGGCCGAGACGAAGGGGGAGGGGGAAGAGGGTGGTTGGCGAGGTAAGGATAAAGCTGGCGATGCTGACGACGGGCGGCGGAAATAGTGGAGGACTGGAGGGAGTGTGGGTGTGGACGGATGGATGGCCTAGGAGCCTGAGGAAGGAGGCCCGCCGAGAACAGGATTCCCAGAAGAGTGACTAGTCTTGTTGGTTGGCTGTTCCTAAAGGACTACCGGGCCGAGATTCACACGTGCGGGTAGGTACGGTAAGATGGTAAGGTAGTTAAGTAGTACAGTAGTAGTACAGCAGTAGCTATAGAATTAATCTACTAGCACACCACAGGGCTGGCTCGTTCAGCTAGCTGGTTAGCTCCCATTCTCAGCCCCTGTATGATTCCTCTTCCCTGATCCGGCACTTGTCTGCTTCTGCATCTGCCTTTTTCCAAACCGTGTAGATATTGTGCTGTGTACTGAGACTGTGTATAGTGTCGATAATATGTCTCATCTGAAGCACGGGTGAAACTGCCCGTGGTCCCAAGATTGTTTCTATCTTTATCAATGAGCCAGCAACCCTGACAGTTCTGGCGTGCATTATTCTTATAAAGTGCTTGTCTATCACCCATCCAAATATAGAGAAACGCGGGTGCTTGGATGGATCTGGTAGAAATTGCACTCTGCCCTAGTTTCTCCCCTAGCCAGGATGATACCCTTGGCCCCTTTTCTTCCCTCGAAATAGCCCGTCTCTACCTACCTAAAGACTCAACCATGCCAAATATATCTTAAGACAGATTATTTATCCTAACTTTCAATCAATTGCTGACTAAATATAGACAACGAAATGGGTAACAGCTGAACATACATTTGATTACTAGTATCTGTATACTTGTCACCGGGCATTGTGCACAAAACTGTAATGTAGAGTATGTACTCCGTACACGCAACACGCAACCCGCAAGGCCCAAGCCTATACCCACTCACGTGATCAATGTTCTGGCCACGTCAGGCGCCCCAACTGTCGTCATCTGTCCCTATCCCCCTTGTGTCCCCTTCACTCATTTGTTCATGGCTTGTATGCATCCATCTCCCTTCCACCCCTGCCCATGCCCACCAAGTGACCTTGTTCTCTGGTGAAGTCTTGGGAAAAAGTCTCTTACCCACACTCTCCGCGCACTCTCCCCACCATCCACTCATGTCAAGAATCAGTGTGGTCTTTAGAGCCTTGGGGAGACGTTGTACCGGCACATTCCAATTGGGCAATTGCGGGTCCCCTTCCCTTCTCCCTTCCAACCGCAAATGGATGGAGGATAATTGGGGAAGTTGGATGACTGCGGGCTAAGTAAGTAGGGCCTGGCCAGCCGCCCCTTCCTCGCGAACCAAGGGCCACGAAAGGAACCGAATCCACCACACCAAATTCGTCCCCTTCATATCGGTCTCGAAGGGTTAGCTATGCAATGTAAGTTATATCAAGTCAACCGTTCGGCCTACTGGGGCTTCCGCATGCGAGATAGTGTCAAGCATTAGGCTTGGCAAGAACTCATCTTGGGGTTTCCGTTTGTCATTGACGGGGATACCGATACGTAAGACGGAAGTGACTACCGCTCAGCTGCCAGGATCAGTGTTTCGTGGGGTGGGGGCTAGACCCAAGATGCTTTCGGAATGCGGCCATCCTATCCTATTCCATTCACAGTTCACTCATGTGCATCTCAGAGATGTAAGATAAAGAAAGCGACGGTCGCATTTCGAAGGAGGAAATATCATGCGATTTTGGGGGAATCTGATGTACGTCGATGCCGGCCGCTGCCGTTACAGCGATATATAAATTCGAGAGATTAGCAAGAAACGAAGAGCAACAATCCAAATATAGAATGATTGAACAGTCAAATGTAAGCCACCAACAAGATATTTGATGTTCCCGGGGCGTCGAGCGACCGTCTTTTGATAAGGTGTTCTACACCCTGTTCTAGAAGAAACGACTTGATTTCTCCATGGGTGGTGCATGCAGGCCGCGACCGGCCGCAGCGAACCTGCAGGGTCCGGGGAAACTCCATGAAAATGCCCTCCACCGCCATTGAGATGCTTCTATCTTCTTTCACCGGAGGCAAGGGACTTCTGATTATCCTTGATTTGCTTTTATAATTGACCGCACAGGAAGGCCACGGCAAACAAGAACGAGACCACGTTACTCCATGAGATGAGTGTTGCAAGGTAGGACGAACTTATATAACAATAGTCTGTCATGCATGCCATCGAACCACCTGGGTTTGTTGCTCGCATATAGCCTGTCGTTGTTCATTTGCTCATTTGTTGTTCCACCTGATAAGGAGGATGAACCGGATGGTGCTGAGTCCTGCGATGACTTTGTGGTATGTCAAGCGGGAAGCTTAGCAAGGAAAATGCGAGGTACAGTACGTAATCTTTCACGTTTCGGTTCGTGTCAAGAGGAAACGACTGTAATAGAGGAAGTGTGATGCTAGCAATCGGTGACGAAGCCCTGTTCTCGACAAGACGCGCTGGAGTCAGAGCTAGTTAGCGTCTCTCTTCGTCCTGTATGTCTGCAAGTTGGAAGTATGAGAGCAAGAACCGTGGACAAGAGGGCCTTTCTGTAAACGGCTAGCTCGATGTGACCTTCCGAATCGCTCTAGTCTAGTCAAGTTGGGATTAGTGGCCGGCCCTGCCAGTCAGCGGAGTCGGTAGAGAATCTGGCAGACGTTGATGAGGATCCAGGCGTATTGATCTGCTGTCTGCTAATGGGCAGCTCGGCACAATGGCTCGATTGACACGCTTGAGTATTTCTGAAGGCCGACTTCAGTATCTATGTTCTTATACCTCGTTATTTGACCCATGGAATGCCCAAAGAACAATTGTCTTGTACTCTGAGTACAGTACTTGAGGCTGCCTATTGTCAGGAAGGCGGGTTTATATTTCCTCCCAAGGTATGTGAGTGAAACAACCGTAATGAAAACTAGAGAGACGCACGAGCCTCAGATTGTAAATGATAGTCAAGCTTAAAAGTGACATTTCGATATCGATGCTTATCACAAAGATTGACCGGCTAGACCCACGGTGCGAACTCGTGGGCGACATGCCTGAGGCAGCAAGCTCAGCCTCGCCGTTGCCGTCATTCTCACACCCTCGGCTCTTCAACCTTCTTTTCTTCTCACTTCACTGCAATCAACCTTGCTATCACTCGAGTATTCCGCCAGACATTTGTCTGGGGAATTGATGTGCAACTCAAGGTCACTCTTACAGTTTTTGTGATACACCTAGCATTCGCCATGCGCTACTTTTTATCTCTAGTCCTCCTGCTGGTCGCCTTGGTCGCCTTGGTCTCCGCCGTCCCCGCAGGCTCCAGCATCACTCCACCGCCGCCGATCGAGCCCGTTCAAATTCTATCCTTCCAGTCACCTGATACCCGAAGACCATGGACTCGGTTTCGAGACTGGGTCATTGAGTCTATATGGAGTATACCGAAGTCCGCCAGCAATCCACTGCGCGGACACTCCCCGCCTCGCCAGGCTCTGGCGCGATACGGCAGCGATGTGGTTCTACGGTTTACTCTGCGCAACGAAGATCAAGCGGAAGCACTGGCTCAAGCGGCCGACATATTGTTCCTTGACGTCTGGGCATCGACTCCTCAGTTCGTCGATATCCGTTTGGCCCAGGAAGTGGTAAGTCTTCGACTGATTGATTACTGATAACGTGCACCGACGCTGATCACGCTTGCGGCGTCTAGATCCCCTCACTTCTCGGCTTGTTACCCGCCTCCCTCCACACTGCCTACACCCCCTTGATCGATGATTTAGCACACCGGATTTACGCCTCTTACCCGAGTCGCAGACCGGTGGGGCTAAATGGACAGTCGGGTTATATCTCCTCAGGTCGGCAAGCTACGCAACTCGGCGACGTCTTTTTCCACGAATACCAACCCCTCGGCGTCATTGTGCCCTGGATGCGCCTGATGGCTTCGATGTTTCCTTCCCATGCGCAGATGACCAACGTGGGAATATCCTATGAGGGTCGAGAAATCCCCGCACTCCGACTGGGTGTAGGCAGCAATCGTGACCAGAGTCCCACGCCGCGCAAGACCATACTCCTCGTCGGAGGGAGCCATGCTCGTGAATGGATCAGTACCTCGACAGTGAACTACGTTGCCTACAACCTGATCACCAAGTACGGTAAGTCCAAGGCGGTCACCCGGCTGCTGGAGGACTTTGACTGGGTGCTAGTGCCCACGCTCAACCCCGACGGCTACGTTTACACCTGGGAGACAGACCGTCTCTGGCGCAAGAATCGACAACAGACCAGTCTGCGATTCTGTCCTGGGCTGGATCTCGATCGGACGTGGGATTTCCAATGGGACGGCGAGCGGACGCGCTCCAACCCCTGCTCCGAGAATTACGCGGGAGACGAGCCATTCGAGGGATTGGAAGCACAGCAGCTGGCTCAATGGGCTCTCAATGAAACGCAGCATAACAACGCCGAGATTGTCAGCTTTGTGGATCTGCATTCCTATTCGCAGCAGATTCTGTATCCCTTTTCGTACTCATGTTCGTCTGTCCCACCCACCCTGGAAAGCTTGGAAGAGCTTGGCCTCGGGCTGGCCAAGGTGATTCGGTATGCGACGCATGAGATCTATGATGTCTCATCGGCGTGTGAAGGAACGGTCACCACGCGAGCGCCGGATAGCGGACGCTTTTCCCCAATCGGTGGATCCTCGGGTGGCAGCGCTCTTGACTGGTTCTACCACCAGCTGCACGCGACCTATTCTTATCAGATCAAGCTCCGCGACCGTGGTAGCTACGGTTTCTTGCTTCCCGCGGAGCATATCATTCCCACCGGGAAAGAAATCTACAATGTGGCCTTGAAGTTGGGATCCTTCCTTCTCAAGGGGAATGCCTTTGAAGTTGACTGGGAGGCCGAGATGGAAGACATCGGAGTGGTTGCTACATCGGAGGATGACTCTAGGCTGGTTACTGGAGACCACCTGTGTGTAGTCGATGAACAGGCCGCGGCCCACGACACCGACCTAGACGAGCCAGAGGAATGGGAGGTGGTGGACTGGGCGGAGCAACATTCGTTCGAGTTCCGTCGCTGATTGAGTTGTCTTTCCAGAAAAGTCTGCACTTGCGATTTGATTTTTTCTCCACCCATGACGATACCTAGCTGATGGCTTGGACGATGATTCTACGACCATGACTAATGAAGTTTGTTTGGCAACATGGAATGAACCAGGAACCGGTGTATATTTGTTTATCTTTTGGTACAATCTATGACTGTTGATATCTGACTTTGTTCACTGTGTTCCACTGTGTTCCATTGTTTTCACCATGGCCATCTTTTGATTCACTGAAGTAATGCGATGGGTAGATGCGGCCGTGAAGATCGCCTACTGTTTTAGGCACCGAATCCGTGCGAAGTTTTTGCCCTCGTCTCTTGGCGGTGATAAAGTTTCTTGGGTGCCAAGCTGGCTATCGCTCCAATTTACCAGGAAATCCGAGAGTTTGGTGAGGTTACACTGATAGCCTGGAGAGGGGAAGGGGGCGACATTGGGGAGAGGATTAGTGGGTGAGATGAGTAATGGGTAGTGTGGGCGGGGATATTTTGTCGTGGGTGCAATGATAAGCGGCGGCGGCGGATGGTGATAAGCGGTGCTTGGCGGGATAAGCAGAGGCAATGCATTGATTGCATTGGGTAATGCCAATCCTGCCAAGCCTGTTCCCCGCGGGGTGTGATTAAAGTCTGAGAGAGAGCCGTGGTTGACGGGAGGAGAGAAGCAGCCTTTCACATCCATATGATTCTATCAACAAATACCCTCCTGTTCAGTGACTGTACAGATATCCTCACAATCTGAGAAGCTGGAACAGGCAGTATGTCAATTCATCCAAATGCAGCCCGCTCGCAAAATGCCAAGGCATCCGCCTCGGGTCCAGACCACATCCTCACCGGTGAATGGTTGCAAGAATGCAAAGACAGCTGAGGAAGTGCAGTGCCTCGTGGATGGGATGAGATGAGATGAGCCGCGGAAAGGACCGAACAGGGGCCGACGCCTATCATCGGCGGTCCAATACGGGCTACCAGTCAGATGTCATATCTTACCTACCTTTCTGGCAAGGTATCCCACCTTCCAATGTTACCTCCCCCAGCCTGAAGATCAGCCTAGTTCCTAAGAGTCGCCGCTTTATTTTCTTTTTCTTATCCTCTTCCCTCCTGCTCGACTTTCTTCATCTCTCTTGTTTCTTTCCTCTTCCTTTTTCAACCTTTCTCTCCTTCCTCCTTTTGAAAACTATCACCCAGACTCACAGTCTACCGACGCTTCAGTTGTCTACCCAGATGGGCTACAGAGAGGAGCCCCTCTTCAAAGAGGGCTATGCGACCGATGTACTGACGGCGGAGGAGAGCACAGTCCAAGCTCCTCCTGGTGACAATGAGCTCCATCGTGCTCTCAAGGCCCGCCATATCACCATGATCGGTGCGGCCCCGTTCAGTCCAGCTGCACATGCCATTCCATTGTGAAACTAATCTGAGATCACTAGCGATCGGCGGGGCCATTGGAACAGGTCTCGTCATCGGAACCGGATCCGCTCTTGCCAAGTGAGTACTTCTCCGAGAGCTGTGCGTGGATAGATTGAGCTAACGTTTCCTCAGAGCTGGTGTAGGTGACTGCTTGTTCCAAACGCAATAAACCAACATCTGACGCAAATCTAGCCGGCCTCTATCCTCATCTCTTACTCGATTGTCGGTCTTGTTGTCTACATGGTTATGTGCGGTCTGGGAGAGATGGCTGCCTGGCTGCCGTTGTCTTCAGGCTTTACTGGTTATGCTGTTCGATTCTGTGACCCGGCATTGGGCTTTGCTATGGGCTATACGTACGTTGAGCTTGGATGCTACCTGTGTCCGTTTCACTAACTGCGAAAAGGTACTGGTTCAAATACATCATCGTCACTCCCAACCAACTCACCGCGGGCGCACTCGTCATATCCTACTGGATCGACAAAGAACGAGTCAATCCGGGGGTATGGATCACCATATTCCTCGTTTTGATCGTCTCAATCAACTACTTCGGAGTGCGCTTCTTTGGCGAGTTCGAGTTCTGGCTTTCGTCCTTCAAGGTGGTCGTGATTCTCGGATTGATACTGCTGTCTTTCATCCTCATGCTCGGGGGCGGTCCGGACCACGACCGCAAAGGGTTCCGCTACTGGAAGAATCCCGGTGCTTTCAACACCTACATTGACGACGGGCCCGCCGGCCGGTTCTACGCCTTCTGGGCGACCATGGTCTCCGCCACGTTCGCGTACCTGGGCACTGAACTGGTGGGTGTGACGGTTGGCGAGGCGGAGAACCCGCGCAAGACGATCCCCAAGGCCATCAAACTGACCTTCTACCGCATCGTGGTGTTCTACATCCTCAGTGTGCTGCTCGTCGGCACTTTGGTCCCGTATGACTCGGACGAGCTCATCTTCGCCACGAAGCAATCCTCCTCGGCCGCCGCGTCGCCGTTCGTGGTTGCCATCGTGCTCGCCGGTATTCCTGTTCTCCCGCACATTCTTAACGCCTGTATTTTGCTATTTGTATTCTCCGCCGCCAACTCGGATCTCTACATTGCTACCCGTACCATCTACGGGCTGGCCAAGGAGAACAAGGCCCCTAAGTTCCTAGCTAAGACCGACCGACGCGGCGTGCCGATCTACGCACTGGGGGTGTGCGCGGCGATCGCGTGCATCGCGTACATGAACGTCTCCTCCGACTCCAAAGTGGTGTTCGGCTACTTCGTCGACCTCGTCACGATTTTTGGGCTGCTGACCTGGGTCTCGCTGTTGATCACGCACATCTACTTTGTGCGGGCGCGCAAGACCCAGAATGTGCCCGTCAGCGACCTGGCGTACCGCGCCCCGTTCGGGGTGTACGGGTCGTACGCCGCGCTGGCGTTCTGCATCCTGATCTGCCTGACGAAGAGCTTCGACGTGTTCACCCACAACCAGAAGTGGGGCAACTTCAACTACAAGACCTTCATCACGGCGTACCTGGGCATCCCGCTGTATCTGTGCCTGATCGGCGGGTACAAGCTAGTGACGCGATGCTCCGGGGTGGATCCGTACCAGGCGGATCTGTGGACCGGGAAGGATCAGGTGGATGCGGAGGAGCGGGAGTATCTGCGGCGGAAGGCGATGATGGAGGAGCAGCACCAGGGGGCGAGCTGGTTCTATCGGACCTTTGTGGCGTGGTTGTTTTAAAGTGGGGGCAGTCAGTAGTCGGTCATATGTGGAGGATAGGCGAACATGGGGTAATGAGCTATGACATCTTGAGGAATAGTAATGCGTTGATTTCATTAAGTATAATTGCTTGCATATGTAGTGGGAGTAGCGAATCGTTATCCCCGCCTACCTCCGTGTGGTGAAATGTGTCCTTGGCCGACAGATTGGGCAATGCAAGATATAGTACGGTCCAGGCTGTGGTGGGACCGACGGGAATAACTCCGACCCGGGGGGGGGTGCAGACTCCGACGGGGAGGTGTGGTGGGTGCCAGTGCCAATCCCGCTGCCGTTTCAGACCCGGCCCCCAAATTATTGTAGCTGGCAGTGGGCAGTGGGCAGCGGGCAGCAACATCCGACGGTGGTTTGCTCCTTCTAATCGCCGGCTAAACCCCGCTAGTCAATTCTCTCCACTGCTGTCCACCACTCCACCACTGCGCCACTATTCACAAAGTATAACAGTTGGGTGACTGAGGTATATAAGCTGCATTCAATCCCATCCATTCAATCTAGAAAACCACCACCACCACTAATCCTCAAACAATCCTCAAACACAACACAACACAACACAACACAACACAACACAACAAAACCACATAGTACACCAAACCCAACCTGCATTACTATACAAATCCCACTACACCAAACCCAACCCGCATTACTATACCACCACCACCACCACCACCACCACCACAACCACCACCACAACCACCACAAACCCCCAACCCAAAAATCAGAATGTCCCCCCAACCCAAAACCCTCTTCATCCTCGGCGGCAGCGGCTACATCGGCACGCAACTCCTGCACCAGGCCACCCAACCACCCCACAACTTCACCACGATCCGGGCGCTCTCGCGCACCCCGGAAACCGACGCGCACCTCACCACCCACAACGCCACCCCGATCCGCGGCGACCTCCGCGCGCACGCGACCATCACCACCGAATCCCGGGCCGCCGACGCGGTGATCTGCCTCGCGACGGCGTACACCTTCGGCCAGAGCGCGCCCTACGACACGCACGGCCTGCCGGAAGACATGGCCGCGCTGGACGCCATCGCCGCCGGGCTCGCAGGCACCGGAAAACCGCTCGCCCTCGCGAGCGGAACGCTGCTGTACGCGCCGCACCCCGACGGCCGCGAGACCGACGAGTCCTCGCCGGTGGACCCGAACCCGATCAACACGCGCTCGAAGACGGACGCGTACGTGCTCGCCCTCGGCGCGAGGCACGGGTTTCGGGCGCTGAGTGTCCGGCTGGCGCCGTTTGTGTACGGGCGCGGGGGGAGTGGGCTGGGGCGGTTTATGCGGCAGGCAAAGATGACGGGGTCGTTGGTGACGGTGGGTGGTGGGGGGAAGTGTACGACGACCGTGCATGTGGATGACGCAGCGAAGCTGTTTTTGTTGGCGGTCGGGAGGGGTGCGGCCGGGGAGACTTTTAATGCCAGTGCGGAGACGAGGGTGACTTATGCTCAGATCTTTTGGGCGTTGGCGGAGGTACTCGGGGTGGAGGTGGTGGATTTCTCCGAGGCGGAGGCCAGGGAGAGGTTGGGCGAGATGGTGGCGAGGTTTCTGTCGACGGAGAATCGCGCGTCCGGGGAGAAGGCGAGGAGGGTGTTGGGGTGGGTGCCTTCTGGTCCGGGGGTGTTGGAGGATATTAGGGAGGGGTCGTATAAGGTGTTGGCCGAGGAGTTGAAGGGGGGGAATTAGGATTTGGTCGATCTGTGGTATCTTGATTAATCTATATGAAATTTTTTACATCTACTTCCCTGCTAAACATCACACGGCGGCTCGCTCAGCAGCTTGCCTCGCCAGGAACATCAACCGCTTGACTAGACACACGGTGAAATAGAACGGCGGGAATCGTCCCCTCATGTCTGACGATTCGTTCCTGTCTAGATCGACAAAGATATCTACCACGGTTTGCAGCAGTTGTATATCGTTCGTGTAAGACGGCGCGGCAGGGTAGGTGATGAGGAATTGGAAGAGCGAGAAGACGCCGGTAAGGAGGAATTGAGCGTAGATCCTGGATCACTCAATGTCAGTAAGGGTATATGCGCTGGCAAAGGAGCGAGGGGGAAGCACGCAGCTCACCAGAATGTGTGCCAATTGAGAAACTCCCGCGTCCGACAAATGTAGGTGAGGATCGATCGGGATTCTTGGTGGAACAGCTCGGCGCTGGATGGAAGGATGGACCAGCTGGGATTGCTCCTGCTGCTGCCGACAGCGCCACTCGCCCCGTGGATTTTGCCAACCAGAAAATAGAACTCCAGGTGGAGGCATACGCCCCGCAGACTCAGGTCGTGGAAGGTGTAGTTGGGTGCCGTCTCTGTGGCGAAGAGGTCCGGCCAGCAGCTGACCGGAAATGTGGCCTTGAGGTCGGTCAGCTCCTGGTCTAATTCGCGGATGTGTTGCAGGCGACGCGCCTCGGGCTGTTTTCGAGCGCTGTCGGAGTAGAGCAGATGGTAGACTTTGGATTTGAGGAGGGAGAGTCGGACGTCAGAGGGGAAGAGGAGTTCGTCATTTGAAAGTGGCCTCGAGAAGAATTGGTGGTCGGAGGACGATAAGACATAGTTGTCCGGGATCCGAAGCTCGCAATCAATGTCGATGAAATGCGGCGAGCAGTTGTAGCGAATGACCATGTTCTTATCTGCACCGTAGCAGAACCAGAACAGAGCTCGGAGGTGTCTCCCTTCTGGCTCGTGGATGGCTGAATATCGATGGCCGCCGAGGCTCAGAATCATTCGAGTAGCTAGAGAGAGGAGCATTTGACCTTGTTCAACTTGAGCACCCGGCATCACGTAAGTCATCTGCGCAAGTCAGCTGCATTGCCGTCTGGTAACTTTGGGTGACATACAATCAAAACAATCGCTTCCAGGCCCCGGATTGTGGGCTGCTCCATCAGAACTCTGGGTACGAGGCACAACGCAGCCTGGATGTAAGCATCAGGTTCAGCATCGACGAAAGCCGAATCGAGTCGATGCATCACGCTCATCATCGCAGTGAATGCAAAAAGACATGCCAGCTTAGCTGCGGGAATAGTGCCATCTTGATGGTCCAGTACACCCTCCTCAACCAATTCGTTCAACGCATCAGCATTCGCAACCGGGAAGATAGAATAGAGCCCGCTTTTGGAATAGTGATTTATTGAGTGCTGGACCAGAGACGTGGAGGGCCATTTAGGCGACAGCGCCCGCTTGGGGCCTCTCCGTTCCGAGAGGCCTTGGAATTTGAGTGACTGTGCCGCCTGGGTAAGAAAGTGGTCGAGATCGATTGGAGAGCCGGTTTTCTCATAGACTGTAGAGAAGAACGACGATCGTTGAATGGAGCCGGCTTTCCCCACTCCGCAGTGGGCAATCTCTCCTTGAAACGTCGCCAAAGAAGTGTCTAGATTATGACCGTCTGGAAGGTGGTCCAGAGTCATTAAGTGAAGCCAAGGACTCGCCGAGGTGTCGGAGTTACTTCGCTCGCTGGTGTCTGTGATAGGCGAAGAACGGTGCACGGCCAATTGCGCTTCTAGCTCTTGTATTCGCGCTCTGGCATCCTGGAGCTGACTGCCATATCGATTAGTGCTGGAGGATGGAGTATGCGATAATGCTTACTCTCGAAGGCTTTTTCGGGGCAGCTCAGGTTGATCTGTGAAGGTGCACGGCACGCAGGCAAGACGACATGTCTCACAGACAGGCTGGACGTTATCGCAGCGGATCTAAAACACCCTTGGTTCAGCACCTTAGTTGCGCTAATGTCACATCCCCTTGATGCAGAGTAACCACAAAATGCAAGCAATTACTAACCTTTCTCTGCCTGCACAGATCACAAGCACTTCGGACACGGCCACCAGCACGTTGAGACGAAGATTGACCACTCATGCTAGCGGGGTATCTCTACCTAGCAAACCAGGGATCCGATAGATCCACTGCAACGTTCTTGATCCTGGCGACACAGATTCCCTGAATGACTTCGGGCTGCTCAGTCATCGGCTTCTCAATTCCGGCAGGAGTTGGGTGTTGCCTGGACCGCGGGGAGGAATGAAGGTATACTAAAAAAAAGTCGACTTGACTGGATTGGGATGGATTGGGATGCGGATGAGTCAGCGGCATTGCTCGCGCCGACATTTGCAAGGGTTTGAAGCTGGGATCGACGCGGGAGAAAACATCCATGGATGCAGCCCAGTTGCAGAGGGAAGGCGGAAGTGTCGATCGTGGAGAAAAAGGGCCCGAGACGCGGAAGCTGCCAAGAGCCAAGTCCGACACCGGATCCACATCCCGCCCAGATGCTTCATCTTGAATGCTCGACTGCACATGCCTCCATCAATCACAGTCCTCCATTTCGTCAGCCAGGGCCTCTCTGACCTGCAACTAACTTCGTCTTCTCCAGTCCGCTGTTCAGGTGCATCTGGACGAGGACCTACCCCGAACAACTAGCCAAGATTGCTCACGACGACGATGACGCGTTTACAGGGGCCTTGGAGCGGCATTGAGTACCGCATCAACAAGATGAACAGTAGAGTGCATTGCGTGGACATCAAGACTAATGAGTGCGGTGGACTTGGGCCACGGAGTGTGAGGATATATAAAGGTTACGTTCATGGTCTTCGAGGGATTCAATTCCAGCAACCATTCCACACTCTGATCGTCCTTCGAGCTCTTTCCTCCCAATCAAGTCAAAATGCAGCTACTTCAGCTCAAGCAAGCCATCGCACTCTCGCTGGCCGGAGTCGCCATGGCGCATCCTGGTGCCCATGAGCCTAGCTCTTTTACCGATGTTTCCAAGCGTGCGTTCCTGCACAATGCTCACCGGAGTCTCAGCCAATGCGCTGGACAGCTCGAGAAGAGAGGCGTCCATGAACGAGCTGCTTCCCGCCGCGCAGCCTTGTTCGAAAAGTACAAGAAGCGCTCCCTCGGCCTCCGTGATACGGAGAAGGTGGTGAACACTTCGCACCACTCCTCCCTCCATGTGACGCCTAACACTTCTGAGTCGGAGCTGTTCTCGAAAGACCCAGTCTGCATCCTTGCTCCAGAGGGTGAAGTCGGTCCTTTCTGGGTGAAGGGTGAGCTTATCCGCCACGACATCTCCGATGGAGAAGCCGGAGTCCCTATCATCCTGGACGGTCAATTCATCGACATCAACACCTGCGAGCCCATCCAGGATCTCTACTGGGATGTCTGGAACTGCAACTCCACCGGTATCTACTCTGGAGTCCAGAGCAGCATGAACGGCAACGGCAACGACGCCTCTAACCTCGACAAGACCTTTCTCCGCGGTATTCAGAAGACTGACGCGGACGGTGTTGCCGGATTCAAGACTGTTTTTCCCGGCCACTATTCAGGCCGCGCGACTCACGTCCATGTCATTGCTCACGTCGGCGCTCAGCTCCTTCCCAACAACACGCTGACTGGGGGACATATTCCGCACATCGGGCAGTTGTTCTTTGACCAGGATCTGATCTCGCAGGTTGAGGCCACCTATCCCTACAACACCAGCACGGTGGCCATCACCGAGAATGCGGATGATCATGTGGTCATAGTTGAAACCGAAGATAGCGACTCCGACCCGTTCTTCGAGTATGCTTTGTTGGGCGATTCGATCGAGGATGGTATTTTGGCTTGGGTTACCCTCGGTATCAACGTCACCGCAAGCCATGACTCCAGTGCTACTTGGGCTTCGACCTTGACCTCATCTGGTGGTGTCATCAACGAGGACTCTTCCAGCGGCGTGGACATGTAATTGTCGGACAGACCTCCAGTGGAGATAGCGCCATGACGGTGGCAAGCCTCCTGAATTGAACCAAGGACACTGACGTTAGCCTACAAGTGATATGGGGATGAGCTCTTATGCTTTGATCAATGTACTTCTTACCTACCTATTTAGTTAGCACAGAAGCCAAAATTGTTTCTTCGATGTTGGTCATCCTACCGGAGCTTTCTGAGTAAATCATGGAAATAGTAACGTGCCAGCGTATTTGTGCGTTGGCAGGATAGGATTACGGAACAAATGGATTTGTGAGGGACTGCCCTGTCTGCCAGCTCCACATGCATAGAGCGAAAAAGTTAGCACTAGCCCTATTAGGGAAAGGCGTGATATGGCTGACATCAGCCATGGCCTGGCCGCCGCTTCTTCAGACCTCGTTTGACAATTTCACAACAAGCGCCCCGCGGTCCTCGCTGATATTCTCGCCTTCAAGGACCGTCCCTGGTTAATTACAATACGCTATGCCGATGCAGACCCAGGGTTCCACAGAGCCCAGTGACAGTACCGGAAGTGCAAAACGGAAGCCCGTCCGCCGCGACCCAGAGAAGAGGAGGCAACAGAACATTCAAGCCCAGAAAAAGTACAGTAAGTGCATGTCACTGCTGACTTTGGTGTCTGGTGTCTGATTATACCCAAATGCTTGATCTTGTCAGTACTAATTCTCTGTTTTTCTTTCAGGAGAGAAGCTTCGCAAACGGCTAGAGAACCTCGAGGCACTCGCAGCATCGGCTGCGCAGAACCATGCGGTTGAAAGAACAGCAGCTGTGGAGAATGACACCTCGGAAGCGGCCGTAGCGCAAGGGCCTTCGACTTTTCTGCCCCACATCGCTACAAATGGCATCCCGGCCTCTGAAGTCTCGGGGATATCAGTCCCCTTTCCATCTGCGGGCATTCCTGGAAATCCATGCACATCACTGGACGAGTTTTCAGCAGCCCTTTCACTGTGGGAACCTTCAACATGTGCCACTAACCTCGATTGTACCTCATCATCCCTCGCGATGTTCGACTCCACAATCTATGCACCCCCGCCGGATGATCTGTCGGTACCTAGTATTTGGGATACTTCTGTAGAGGCTTCGCTTTCCGACAATGTCTCTTCTGTTTCAAGCTTACGGGATTTTACCACTAGTGACCCGCAGTCAGATCAGCCGTTATCAGCGTCGAGCATAGTGCGCGCTCAATCTCAATCCGAGCCGTCCTTTCTCATCCCAGACGACCATGGCGACAACAATGGTGGCTCACACCGCGTCATCGCCATCAAATGCGGCTGCCTCAAGCCCCACATCCGCGTGCAGACCCACAGTCCTTACCCGTTCCGCTCAGGTGAAATTCGCATCATTATGCTCGAACCCGGTGCGCCAGCTGCGGATCCATATACTAACCACATCCGCATTGACCTGGTCTGCACCATGACAGCACTGTATACCCTCGGAACACACATCGGGGTCAACGAATCGATGCTGTGTGCCGACGAGTCTTTTTCGCCGTTCTACCGGCCAAGCGCAGCCTGTGCGGATGAGCTGGTCAAGGCAAACATGGTCGGCACAGTGCAAAGAATATTCAAGACCTTGAAACCGGATCTGCGGCCAAACCGTGAACAAATAATGATTGAGCACCACCCTTACATTGACATTTTGCCTTTCCCAACACTGCGAAGAAATCTACTGATCCTTCAAGCTGAGCTGGATGAAGATGAGTTCATGGATGATATAATTTCCGGCTTGGTCTGCTGGGGAGGAGCTGGCATGGGGAAACGGGACAGACAAAACTCGGTTGGACGTCATCCAACAGGCACACCGTGGGATGTCCGCAGTTGGGAGGCCAAAGTCTGGTTTTTAAAGAAGTATTGGGCACTGCTGGGCGGCGAAGATGGAGAGCTTGTGCGGCAAAGTGAGTGGTGGCGAGGACTCAGGGGGGAGGACGAGGAGGTGTTTGATCAGAGTGATTCGACGCCAGCAGACTCTCCGCTATTCTACTCAACCCTAGGGATCTGATCATAGGATTCCGAAGGCAGCTTGGACTGAGGGATGAACATCGTGAGTTGATAATGCAAAGGGCCCACAGGGGACGATAGCTTGATATCATTAGGATATTGTTTCCTGGAACGAACTCGTGCAACGTCAGAGGGATCATCCTCAGCTTGTGGGCACAAACATCAAAGATCGCTTCCTTGATAGGTTGGCAGTCAACTGTGCTTTCTACCCGGTCGCACAAGGTCAGATTCGGGAACATCAAGACATACGGGATCAGGGATGCTTCTCCACTTATATATGCTCCGATGCGTCATCACTATCCGGGCACTCCATGAAGACGCTACACAGACCGATGCAGATTTGCACCCGGGCACCCTGCGGCTGTCCTGCCCCATTTTAGACACTAGCTGAGAACTCATTCAGGTCGTGTAATATAAGATAGTCAGCTTAACAGCTGGCATGACTTTGGTCGGACTCAGTTTCATCTTGCAGTGCAAATTACAATAATGGCAGATACATCGCTTTGTTCACCCGACGCCAAACCAAGGTTGTTCATTCTCAATATTGTCTTTATCGTGCTCACAACATTGTCTACCACCGTTCGAATAGCGAGCAAATCCATCGCCGACCACCCCCTGTGGTGGTGGGATGATCACTTCGCCATCCTCTCTCTGGTATGGGGCTTAGGTATATGATACAGCACAGACCAACTGATCTATTACGCACAGCTGTCCGAAGTGCCCTATCTATCCCTCATAATCCTATGGCTCAAGATGGGCCTTTCTAATCACCCGGGCCTTGGGTTTCCGTACCTCTTCGCGGCTCTGTTCTTCTTTAACGGGGCCATCTGCTTCACCAAAATGTCCGCCATCTTCTTCTACGCCCGCGTTTTTGGCGTGCATAATCGCGTCTTCCGGATTCTCCTGTGGATTGCGGGCTCTCTCGTCGCGGGCTGGCTTGTATCTGTCTGGATCAGTACTGTTTTCCAGTGTCGACCGATCGCTAGAGCATGGAATCCCACGCTGTCGGGCACCTGCATTGAGCTCTACCCCTGGTACGTATCGACAGCGAGCCTCTCTTGCCTGATAGACCTCTATGTTCTCCTCCTCCCAGTCCCGCTTATCATCCGCCTCAAAACAAGTCTCCGTCGCCGCCTCCTCGTCCTCATTACCTTCTTCATGGCCTATTCGGTTGTTGTGATGTCTGTCATACGTCTCATCGTGATAGCCCAAGGCGATCCTTGTGGATCCGCCAAGCTGATCTGTGCAACGATGGAGTACGCTCAATGGGCTGTCCTCGAAAGTTCTATATCTGTGATCTCGATCAATGTACCGAGCGGCGTTGCACTTGCGAAGGCTATACTCAGGACGCCAGGACGCATGCGCGACAGTCCTAGGATGCCCATCGACCCACCCCGGCAGGTACACAAAAGGGTCTACAACGGAACGTCGTGTGTCGGCCTTGGCCATGAGGAAGACCTGAGTGAGGGAGGTACAGAGGTAGAGGACTTCCAAGGTGTGGAAATCAACACAACAATCTGTCTCAGGGAGATCAGGCTGCCAAAACCAATTCCTCCAACTTGAACTGATGAACACACTCATCCATCAAAGCAGAGCTGTTGTCAAAAGTTTCAGTTAGTCAACACCAGTATGTCATTGCTTTCTAGATAAAAACAAAATGAATTCCAGAAGAAGTAACCAAAAAACAGCTCGCCCGCCATCGCGGGCTACGAAAACCCCTCTTATCCCCGGGTGTTTTCATACCGTTGAATCCCGAAATTGGTAGAGCCAGCGTCTGGAAGTGCCAAGCCGGGATTCGGACGCAGGACTTGGGGCGTTTGCCTCTACGATCAGCCAGCGTGTCCCAAGTACGCCACAGGCCCTGCTGGTTGCCAAGTGAATACCGGTTGTGAAATATATGTCTTGTTGTGGTGTCTGGGATAAGAAGGCGGTCCGGTGCATTCTCGGGAATGCGAGTTGCGGGGGAAAGACCCACCGCACCCATCGGCAGAATCTCGCTCTATACCGCCTTCGTGATATCAGAACCGGGGGGGGGGGTGATTCGACTTGCCCAGTGCACTTAGCAGTCATTAGATGCGACATTCTTGGTGCTATCATGGCGAGGCTCATGTCGTTTGCAAGTGAGGCAAACCGTTTTTTTCTATCGCTGGCAATACATATTCCTTAAATTGTCTACACTAAATGGCCACCAAATTGACAAAATATATCTGTTCAGTGGGTTGGGTATCCGTTCTGCCCAGCGTGTTCCTGATTACCTGCCTCGACACACAATACTCAAAATACTCATCCTGATCGCGATCTTTCCGTTCCCTTTTAAGTTTCAGTAACCAGCTTTCACGCGCGTACTAGGTGCCGGCCGGGGGCACAGGGTTGATGGATCACGAGCTTCGCTTGCGCAGTAAAGACAAGATGGAGCCAAGCATACTGCGCCAACAAGGCTTATCATTCTAGATCAACTCCAACCCCACTGCTTCGAAGTCCGCGCAATATGCTATTGACCGGATTATTGTTCCATCGGTTAGCCGCTTCGGGTTCCAGCTGCTCAACGGCAACTTGACATTGGGGAAAGGTTTCGGAGGTTGGTTCACATCTGGTCCCATTCGATTGCTACATTGATAGAAGGGAGATTTACAAGCGTGGGATTAATCTGGTTTGCTAACAGCTGCGAATGATCAATAGGGACAGTAGGTAATCACTGGCGAAATCTCCTTCGATATTCATTCCTCTTGGTACGCAGCATATGATCACTATAATTCGGTTCATGCTATTGCGACTCATCTTCTCGGATTTCCTATATTCTTTGTTCTGCGCTTGGTTATTTGGAGTGAACAGCCTGTCGTCTGTGGCTCTCTCCATCTCGGTTCTCTCGTGTTAGACGACGCTGCCAGGAGTAGATTTATTGGTTCGAATTTGACAGAGTCCGACAAACCGTCAAGTAGCATGAAAGACCCACTCGAAGCTATACAAAGTATGTACTATAGGGGGGTCAGCTTACTACATCTTACGGTTTACCTGAACGTGTCAACCCCACCTCGAATATATAAGCCGGCTGTAGCCGTCTCATTTGGTCTTCTCCAATGCCCACTTTCTTGGCCTTTCTTTCTGACCCATCTTCTCAATCATGTCCGCTCAGGTTTTATCCCAGCTTCCAGCTCTTCAGGCAACAGTTGCCCCCAACTGCAAAATTCTGCAAGACCCTGGGACCCCGGAATTCAGCCAACGCCTGAGGCGTTGGACTAATATCGACCACCAAACCCCGACTGCGATCATCCTGCCGAGCACCGAAGAAGACTGTCTCAAAACTGTGAGGCCCCGGTAGCAAGAAGCCCGAGTATCGGGGCATATGTGCTGATGTTGGTGCAGGTTCGATGGGCACTTCGGTCCTCTATCCCGTTTGTACCTACTTGCGGAGGCCACAGTGCTTGGTCTACGATCGGCGAAGGCGGCGTCATCATCGATCTGAGTAACTATACCCATATTTCGGTAGATAAAGCAGCAAGAACGGCCACCATAGTCGGCGGGGTCCTGTCCAAACAGGTGGGCCTGCGCCTCGCGGAAGCAGGGTTATTTACAGGTAGTTCAATCGCCCCCAACGCTGTTTCTTTCTCTCATTGCTAATACTCATATGGAATCCCTCTAGCTCTCGGAAACGGCAACACTGTTGGCGCAATCCCGTACTTCCTCGGCGGAGGCGCTTCCATCACCTCCTCCATCACCGGGTTTGGGTCTGACCAAATAATCTCCGCGCGGGTCATCACCGCCACGAACGGCGGAACACTTGTGGAGGTGACGGAATTCGAGAATCCGGATCTTTTGTGGGCGCTACGCGGTGCTGGCCAGTTCTTCGGGCTTGTCACCCAGCTGACTGTTCGTGCTCATTCGCTTTCTTTGCTGCGAAAGCAGGTGGGCCTTATCTGGGTTGGGGCGTTCGTCTTCCCGCTGCATCGCGCGGCGGAGGTCGCTCGCGTGATGAAGCCGCTCATGGCAGACGGGCAGCATGCGACGGCTGGCTTGATGATGATCATGGCCCCTCCGCCGGCTCGCGTGCCCTCGCTGGTTATCTCCGCGCGGTACACGGGTGACGAGGATCCGCATGTGCCCTTTGGGCCACTGTACGAGCTGCAGCCGGTGATGGTGACTGGAGGAGAGGTACCAGTGCAGAATGCAAGTGATGCGCGGGAGGTCCTGTGCGCTAAGGGTGACTTTAAGCAGTTCGGCGTGGTAGGGCTGCATGAATTCAATGAGGATGCGTTTGTGCAGACGGTCAAGTTATGGGAGAGAATGGTCAAAGAATGTCCTGATGCAATCAATACTGCGTTTAATTTCCAGTGGGATGCAAGGCCTGTCAAGGCGCCTGATGTGGACTCGGCTCAATCGCTGCATGACATTCGCTACTGGCAGTATGTGCCTCCTTTCCGCTGTTCATGAGTAAGAATGCTAACTCTGCCGGGGTGACGCTAGGAACAACTTGATCTGGCATACAGACGCAGCCAACCGGGGCAAGGTGAACAGCTATAACGAACAGTGCATTGCCATCATGCGTGGAACGGACGAGTCGCGTTTTGTGGACTTCCAAAACGGAACCCGCACTGGACCTATCCATAGACGATACCGCGGGGAAGCGCGACTTGAGAAGCTGCGTCGGTTGAAACGAGAGTGGGATTATGAAGGGGTGTTCACTCGGCAATTGCTTGATTGAGCGTTCATATAATGCTCTCGTTGTGACAGGCGCCTGGGGACCATGAAAATGACGGATCGTGTACTATCTAGAAGGAACCTAGTCAGAAGTATACTATAGCATAGACAAATTGCATTCATATTTTGTGAATTGACATTGGACGAATAGTGGCTTAACTTAGGAAACGCGAAGTTGAGGTCTCTGACATGAAAAGGTACTGTTGGAGCAGGCCATTGCGCAGAATATCACGTGATTCACATCGCGCCATTACCTCCACCATCTTGATTGCCTTTCCTCCATCAATCAATCAAACATATCTCACCACTGCTTCCAGACATCATGGTTAGAGGCTGACGATCACCTTGTATGAGCTAAGATACTCTTTCCACAGACTCCGTGTTCCTACTCGATGTTTTACGCCTTCCGTGTCAGAAGAGGACTGATCTACAGACTGCCTCGTCCACGATACACGTACGTCATTGGGGGCATCAGGCACAGCCATGATAGGCATCGGCTATTGAATCCTTCAAGTCCAACATAATAATCATACGCCGACAATGCGGGGAATCAAGCATTGAGAACCCAAGATGTGTTGCGGCTTGTGCTTGCAGCTGCAACAGGGTGGTCATTGGAGGAAAAACTGCCGGCTAAGAGAACGACTGGAGTTCGTACTCGGGACGAGATCAACCGAGTGACTGCAGGGTCATCACACGCAGATACACAAATACGCAGATGCGTGCGATGTTTCGTCGGGACGAAAATGCTGTTGTCTACAGTGTGCCTCTTATCGCCAATCTACAATCTTCGCTATGAACGCCTCTCTATATCTGTTACTCGCCTTGTGCAATCTTCTCCAATTGGGGAGCTGGGCAATCGCTGCTACGGTGTACAATGTGACCAGTACAGTTTCGCTGGCCCCTGCCTCGTCACCTCGCCCTGAGAAGCCTGTGCATGATGCTGACTACCACTCCTTCTCCATTGAATTCTGCTATATTGTGGACTACGCTGGGAATGATACGTGAGCTTCTTTCTCACCCTTGAAACTCCGAGAGGTGGAGCAAAGAAGCATGGGTCTAATGTATAGCTGGATCGTTTCCACAGACACCCCAACCTCTTCTCGCGCCAGGTCATCCAGAACCTCAAAGACATTGCCGGCAAGGCCCCCATCTTCCGGGTGGGCGGGAGTACGCAGAACTCGGCGGTCTACTATCCCGACCAGACAGAGGCGTTGATAGATCCGTTTGATTCAATTGCCTCCAGCCAGCCGCGTCACTCGTACTTTGGCCCGGCGTTTCTGCAGTCCTTCCGGCAATTTCCCGCTGGGTCTCAGTATATCTTTGGTACAAAAAAGCCTCCAAAATGCGGATGAAAGGCGAAGAATACTGACGTGGATGACTTTAAGGTCTGAACTTCTTTAATGCTGAGAACGAAACTCTGTTTGAGGTGGGGAATGGATTGGCGCAGTGTGTTCTCGAGGCTCATGCTGCCTATCATGCCATCGGGGATGCTCTTTACGGATTTGAGATTGGAAATGAGGTTGACTGTGCGTTTGGACTCCTTTCCCAACCCCAATTCTTCTTCTGTTTCGTTCGAATCCCGGACTACACGGTTCATTTCACTGATCGATTGACGTGGGGCGTTATATGCAGCATGGGCCGGAGGCCAACGACGACCAGCGAACTGGACAGTTCAAGACTATGTCAATCAGTGGAACGAGTATGCGTCGGCCATCAGCGAGAACCTCACCCAACACGACGCAGAACAGCTGTTTCAGGGATGTGCTTTTGAAGCTCCGCGCCATGTTACAGCAGCAACGGATTGGAACGTGGAGAATGCCGAAGCGGATGGGATGCGCGTGAACAAGGCGAAGAGCGTGGCTGACCATGAGGTAGGCTGCACTAAATCTATCCTTTATTTCCCTTGTCCCTTTGGAGCCGTGCTTGAACTGGAAATAATAACTGACCATCAGGGTTATAGTATATGGGTGCCGCCTGTGACTACAGCGGGGTAGGCCCCACGATCGCGACCACGATCTTTGACCGTACGAATGTGCTGTCGCGGGTGTGGTATCACGACTATCTGGGCAACGTCACCACGGCGTCAGGCATCCCTTACGTCTTGGGTGAGACCAACTCGATCTCGTGTCAGGGCGCGCGAGGGATCTCGGACGTAATGGCGGCGGCGGTCTGGGCAGTCGATTACGTGCTGTACCTGTCGTCGCTACGGGTGGAACGTGTGCATTTCCACATGGGGACGCGGTACCCCTACGCCAGCTGGCTGCCTGTGACCTTCAACGAGACGGCGCCCACCGTGTTCCCCATTTACTATGCCGCCCTGTTCAATGCTCACGTCTTCTCAGGCGGCAACAAGCAAACTGAGGTGCTTGTCAACACCACCGACTTTGGTGCGTACGCCGTCTACAGCCAGGGAAAGCTGGAGTCCCTCGTTGCCGTCAGCTTGTCAGTGTGGAATTCCACCTTCACTGCAACCGAGCGCCCTTACACGGCCCTCGAGCTGCCGGCGACCGGCTGGGAAAATGCCAAGGTGATGAGATTGACCAACCCGGGAGTAGACGTGGCCGCGAACATCACGCTGGCGGGCCAGTCTGTGAATGCACAGGGGAAGATCGTTGGCACCGCGGTGTATGAGAAGGTGCAACAGAGGAAAGTCTGGGTGGGAGCCGGAGAAGCTGTGTTGATTCAGCGGGGATGAAGCGGTATTTCTTGGTCGATGAAGAGGATGAAAAATTCTGTTGAATTGAAGTTGTCCAGATTTTCTGAGGAGAGGGACCCTCGCAAGTGTAAGCATTGGATTGCTGGTCGAAGCTGTAGGTAGAGACTTCTGTAGGACTCGGAGGGATTAATTAGTGACCATACATGAGGAAACTTGAACAATCGAACCACCCACACGTATTTACCGGTTGTCTAAACAGGCCCTGTTCTTGGAAATGTCGTATCTTCAGGATCTTATTGTCGTTTCAAGGGTGAAAGGAAGACAAGTGCTTACCGTTGTAATGAATCTTCTGAGTTCGAAGGGAACACAACGGCTCAGAGGCGGAGATTAGGGACGCCGACACAAAGAGAACCTTGGAGGCGACATCCTCTGTCATAGCAGGCTCGCTGGACATACCAGCACGTGACTCTTGTCGCAGCTTCACTTTCCCTCCATCTTCATCTTCCAACTTTCTTGATCACTTTTCACTCCTTTCACTGATCAAGCGTATTTCACACCACCACTTCCATACGTCGAAGTTGACAGCTGAATGTCAACAGCGACGCAGTAACGCACTGGAATTGCCGAAACGATATTCTACGACCATCCGCGAGCGATTCGGTGTCTGTGCTCATATCCACCATCTGAAGCAGTTGACCCGAATAGGACTCTACCATTGAAGCAAACGGACTCGGTGCCCGAGCCCCTCCACGGACACTTATTTATCCACCACAATTCTCCACTCACCTGTACCAAGTTGTGGGGAAATTACCCCTGCTTTACTGGAACTGGGCATGGGAAATCATCCTGTCGGGTGCAGGCCGCAGTGATGAAAATGTCTCACACGGGTCGGCTACTGACAGTGTCCCCTCGGAGGATCATGGACCCGGTGCGAGGAGGAGGTCTGATCGACTGGCTGATTGATTCTGTCAACGATGGACAGTCCATGCTATTCGCCTTACGAATAGATCTTCTGAGGTGTCTCAGTGAGTGACGTACACGGGTCATTTCTGCCCGTGTTGCGACGGTGTTATGGCTGTTGTCGATCAAGATATCTACAGAGTGCAAAATGAGGTATATAAGGTCTCCGGAGATAATCCCTCGAGAGTTGAAGCATAGCATGATCAACAACCAAAGCCTACCCGAAGACAATCGTGACTTGACCTCAACAGAAAAGCATTCCAAATGTATTTCTTCCAGATTATCTACGTGGTGTGGGCGATATCTGGGACAGTCTCGGCGCAGCTCTCCGGGAGCGTTGGCCCGCAGACCTCCTACTCGGACAAGGCCAATGCCAAGATCTGTAATATTTCCGACTACGGAGCGGTCGAAAGCGATAGCACCAACGACGTCGGGCCCACTCTCCAGGATGCCTTGGATGACTGTGCGAGTGGGGGAATGGTGTACATACCCTCGGGGAACTACTACATCTCAAGCACGGTCACCCTCAGCAGTGCGACAGGCATTGTGCTGCAACATGACGGAATCCTGTACCGCACGGCTGCTGAGAACTGCGTGGCACTTGTTTTAGAACTGGCCTAGGTTCTACTCGGACAATTCGCGCCCTACGATTCAATTATTGTGCTCCACAAATGATACAAACACCCATATCGTCTTGAACAACATCGCCCTCTGGACTGATAGCGGCGCTGAGGTTACCTGGACCTGCGAGAATGCTTATGACAGTGAAACTTGTGTAGAAGGTGAAAATCATGCTGCTGTTTCTACAACATCAGCGTTAGTGGTGTAGCGGTTAGCATTGTTGCCTTCCAAGCAATAGATCGGGGTTCGACTCCCCGCTGACGCAATCTCTTTTTTGCTTTTCATTTTTGGTGGCACACGATCCAGACATGAAACTACAGAGGGTTGTTGTTGTTGTCCCTTATCTTAGACACAATGGTGGTGGAGCTATACGTCGCCATCGGCTTGAGAAGAGCTTCATACTCTTGATCTGAAGAGACAGCTGCATTGAGACGGAATCAGTCCAATCCAATCTAGTCCAGACCGCTGCCAGCAATAGCCGATTGGCGTATTTGCGTGCCCTCGGCGTTGACGTCCTTATTGCGGTCGTTACACCATCACTAAGGGCGACGAGTACGGGTCAGCATATCCACCTGGGCCCCCGTCATGAGACAGAAACCGGGTTCCTGATGCAAACGCTGAGCTAGGCCGTCCAGAGCAAGCGCTTCAATGGCGAAGCCTTCATCTCCACATACGCCCAGTTGAAAAGAGGATACGTACTTCCTACCCTCCGCCTTCAACCGCTCCACCTCATCGGGCGACCCGCCGCTCAATGACACGATCAGGAGGTCTTGTCTAGCCTCAATAGCAGTCCGCGCTGGCGGAACTGGGCACAACGCATGAGAAGTTTGTTGTCAACCTTGAGGGTTTTGAGAATGTCGCTTTCGATCACCCCCCGGCGCGCTGTGACTTTTGGCCGGGTGTTGCGGTGTCTATTCCTGTGTAGGTTCACACCCTGCTAAGCGAGAATAAGCCTCATTAGCTTTTACGAGAAAGGTGAGCGGAGGAACTCCATATTATCCCGACCATATTCACAATGATAAATTACTGTGAGTAGCCTGGATAGGGCCCTACATCATATTTACTGCAGTGCCGGGTTACGCTGTAGGCACTGGTTTTGATCAAAACAAACGGCGGATGGCCTGAAAAAGTCACCCCGCCACAATCTATTGCTTCCAGATTATATTACTGCAGGTAGCGAGAGTCAAGGACGAGGTTTGCTGTGGCTTCACACCTAGCAAATCTAATTGTACCCGAGATGCTCATGGCCCCTGCGGATGGTATCACGTGCTAACTTTCACCTTCCCAATTGCGTCTCATCCCCTCATCAAACACTCATCCCTTCATCCACCATTGCTGCTTTCACATACGCTCAAGAGCCCTCTCATCTTCTTGTTCGAGAGCAGGTCGACTCCTCTTGCATTGCTCCATGAGTCTGTACTCTACCGAACAATTTCACCGTGATGCCTGACAGAAGGAGATAAGTCATTGAATAGCATGTTTCTCGCTTGCTAAATTTCACTATGCAGCGAAAGGCCAAGAGCTCCGATCATTATTGCCTACCACGTATCCTATTGGTCTCGAATAACACAATCTTCGTCTCAGAACCCAAATTCCAATTGTACGCTCGGAACCGCTGTGGAACTCGCCGGCAAGGAGAATGTCACATTCCAGAACTCAAAATTGCTAGTGAACGGTTAGTAAGTTCCAATTTACCATGGGATACAGTAGGAGATGGCGATGTGGCAAAGGAGACTCACTGAATCACTTCACACGTGCCGCCCAAGAGCCCGCAAAACGAGATATCTGGAACGGGATCAACAGTACCGCCTACCACTTTGATCCTGAGCCCGTCTACATCCTCGAACCCAGCGATATCACGCTTCGCGCCGAGAGGGTTCGAAGCCAGCACGAACGTAAATGTGCTCGACGCGTTGCCCAGCGGGTAGGTGAGATTCAACGCGTAGGGGGCGACGTCGGCCACCAGGGCAGTCTCTTCAGCATAGAGGTTGAAGTACCCGATCGAGGCGTCAGGGCGGAGCCACTGCACGACAACGGGGCTGAACGAGGTCGAATCCTCCGAGAATCCACCTACAACAGACTGATTGAAGGAGGCGGTTCCGATGGTCAAGTTACGTGACAGCCAGGTGGTGATGTTGCGCGGTTCGAGATCCGCCGGCGGAGCAAAGGCGTGCCCATTGTAGGTACGCTGCTCGTTCTCCGCGAACCCTTGCAGACGCGCGCGGGCAGCGGCCGGAACGAGGGTTTGATGAAATTCCGACAGAACGGCAACGAGCGGCGCGATCTCAAAGTCGTCGGCGTGGGCCATCGTCCAGATTGGTGAGGTCGCATTGGGGAAGACGTGCTCCTTGTCGACCAGCGACCACACCCACAGCGACATGATGGCCACGTACTTGTTCATGTCATAGCCGTATGATCGATCCCACGGCCCGGCGAAGTTGCGCAGGTTGGCGTTCCACAGCTGCGACTCGTAGCCCCAGATGGTCTCGATCACGCGGTGCGCCTGCTGGCCGATGGTGGCGTTCGTCGCGCCGAGGTACTTGGCCGCGATGGTGAGGGCATACAGCGAGACGCCGGCGTAGGTCGGTCCATTGAACTCGGAGAGCGTGCCGTTGCGGTCGAACAATTCCAAAAACGCACGGGCGTCGTGGTCGCCTGCGGCCGTCATATTGGCATTGCCGAACTTGCGTCCTGTCCAGGAGCCCACCACCGTCCGCATCAGCCAGGCGTTCGAGTACGCGGGGTACAGATTGTCGCCATCCACGCCACCGACGCGGTAGGTATCCCCGACGGTGTTGTTGTACAGGCTGTCGAGGATCAGCTCCTGCACGGTTCTGGGCAGTCGGTCGCCGAATTCCTCGTAAATGACAATCAACGCCGTCCCGATGAACCCTCGCCAGTTGGGATCCCACGAATTATAGATCTAGGTACCAAGTTAGCTCCCAGCATCCCGCCCGCCCTTGCCCCCGCCACAAATTTATGGGCTGAATATATACTCACAACAGGAGGATAAGCCGGCGTCCCCACCGTCGGTTGTTCTGGGTACTTGGTGTAATCGCCGTACCACTGCACCGAGACATTCTTCTCCTGCCCCCCGATGACATTCTGCAAGATCCTCACCGCTTCATTGCGGTCCTCTCCACGATCTCGTTGCAGCAACCCCGCCGCATACCATACGCTGGACCGGGTCTCATGCGGCCCAGCCGCAAGCGGGAAGTAAAAGTATCGGAGATACGCGGCAGCCGGGTCGTAGATCGCATCTTGGATGACCATCGACTCGTCGAAGAGACTCTGTGCAGAAGTGCTGAGGTTCACGGCCTGCACGGCAGTTACTCCCAGCAGGCCCAGCCTGAGGAGTTGAGGCCAAATGATTTTCCAGCGCATGGTCGACGATCCTTTGATGGGTGGTACCCTAGTTATCGGATTGGGATTCGGCAAATGATTCCTGGGTGGAAGTGCACCCCTGTCGTTGACGGTACTTTATAACTTCTGCCTCCACCGGAGAAATTTCACCGGATTGCACCGCAATGGCCGGAAATACTGCTAGAGTATGATGATCTTGATTGCCCTTGGGCCAATGATGCCTTTCAGTGGACCAGTATGCGGGGCGAAGGACCAACCCTAAGCGGGGCGCGATAAGATAAGATACCCAGCCGAGGTTGTGATTGTGCCTCTGCTTGTTCCCCCGCATCGGTTGCTCGCGGTGGTACCACCAGCCACCACTTTGTGTTCCCAGCCACCCCAAATGAACATGGCGCTCTTGCGGGGTAGAGTGGTTTGATTGCTGTGATGATGTCACTTGGTGTGCCCTTCATCTTTATCATCTGCTTGGATAAGTGAGATCTGTCCGCCCACCGGGTTGTTGATGGTTTGTTGCCGCGTGAGGCGTTTGGATTCCAGAGATGGAGCGTGGCATGATTGTTCGGCTACTTGTTTTTCTGTTGAACTTCCGCACACTCTAATACTTGTGCCACATTGGAGAGATTGCGGGATGAAAGGGAAGAAGACACGTTCGAAACCTTTAGCTTGAAGGATCAATAAACGTCACCCGTTCCTCCAATGTTCGACTACTGACGGACGGGGATTCATTACCCGCGACTGCGGCAGGTCCCTCGACCCGGGAGCCAGGTACATGAGTGTGGTACAGTTACACCGTCCCGCGCATGATCTGTACTTCCTACCAGCTGTTGTACCACAGCACCTCGTCTGTTGCAAGATACCTTGTACAAAATGACTTCCACCCCCGTGGAAGCAATTGATTAATGCAATAGCAGGACACAACCCCCACCAGCGTTTCCCCTGTTCAACAAACGACGCTACTGCCTCAACCTCCACTTCACATACGACCTAGAAGGGTAGCGCCGCTCACTCACCCGTGCCAAATCCCCCACACACCCGGGGATATCCTCATCAAACCCGTAGAAATCATAGACCACCGCATCATCATCCGGAATGAGCCTGTCCCGCAGATCGAAGAACAACTGATAGAGGGCAGACACCTTACCTCGAGTTCCCCGCAGCGTCCGCACAACATCCAGAATGAACGACCCAAACGGCGCATACGACAGAATATGCCCGTAGACATCACCGTCGCCGGTGCGACCAGGCTCCCACGCTCTGCCATGAATACTCTCCGTCACATCCTCAATCACCCGATCAATGTTCAATATCACTTGATAATTGGGGGCCGTGCTATGCGCCCGGATAGCCAGCAACATCCACCGCAGCGCCAGATCGGCCAACACATGGTTCGGCTCGATGACTTTGCTCGCAAACCCAAACCACCGACTAGCCAGCAGAGACTCGAGCCACCCACCACCAAACTCGCGCAGAAACCGGAAGCGCTGCCGGCCGAGATCGTAGTGGCACCCCGGGAGCCACTCCTGCCGCGTCACCCCAAACCGGTCCCAGTCCCGCTCACAATGCCTCGCCAAATCGCGACTCACCAGACACGGCTGGAAGATAAACAGCCGATCGTGTAGCGACACCGCATGGTGCACATTCGCCACGACCGTCGAGACGTGCTGATCGTAGAACACCGGCCAGTCCAGCCCCACCCCGCCGGTGTACTCGGGAATACCCAAGCTGCCGACCGTGTCGAGGAGGCCCATGAACCGGATGGGCGGGTGGAAGCGCGGCGCAGCCGCATCCTGCGGATCCTCGTCGCCAATCAGCGGCCAGGATTTCGTCTGCCGGAAGCGCAGGGACTGCGGCGCGTGCGGCGCGTTGCTCGCGTACGGCGAGCGGTAGAGGTTGTAGACTGTCTCGCAGAGGAGGCGGGTTTGGGCCATGTCGATCTCGCCGGTGCCGGGAATCCGGAGCGGGCGCACGATGCCGCAGTTGTTGATCATCCCCGCCACGGCGCGCGCGAGGTAGGCGCCCCGCGAGAGTCCGAAGAGCCAGATCTCGTGTGAAGGGTAGGTGTAGTTGTGTACGAGGTATTCGTAGATCGTGATGCATTGCTGTCCGATGTCTTGGCCGGTCATGCCGTTGAAGAGGTAGCTGGGTGGGGTGGGGGTGTGTTAGTGGTGGTTGGGCTGGGGGTATGGTCGTGGTCTGGGCAAACAACGGGTGTGGGATGAGCGGAGGATCAGGGAAGGGGATATACTCCAGGAACGAACTACCCAGTCCTACACCTTCAAGATAGAGGACCCCGTCCGGAGATTGGATCCGGGCGCCGATTCGTACGCCGAACAGTTCGGCGAGTTTGTAGATGTTGCTGCGGGTGTTGGTCTCGCGACCGCACCAGGTCCCGTCGCAGAGGATGATGAGGGGTTTGGTCGGGTGGTCTGTTGGGGCTGGGCGGGTTAGCGTGCGCGATGGTTTCGGTAGGCAGGACATGATTGCTCTTGTATAGGCAGTGGTGGATATGGTTAGATCTGTGTATGCATTGAGTGAGAGGTGCCAGAGAGAAAGAGAGAGAGAGAGAGAGATCAGCACGGAGAAGGGGATGAACGAGGGAGGCAGCTACTGCAGCCTTAACAGGGCAGCGGCACGGGACGGACTATCCATGGGTCTCGCGCTGGATGGCGTCGCAGGGCCCGTGCACACGAGCTCCTCTCCGCTTGGCCCTGCTACGCCAAACACGAGTACGATCGGCGGAGTGTCAGATGGGGAGTGGGTTCGGCTGGGGAACTTTATTTGTGATCTAGACCCTGGGGAGGGGAGGGTGTATATGTTTTAGGTGCTGTTCGACACTGTCTTTGGGGGGTCGCCTGTATAGAGTAGGTTGTTTGCGGCTTGAGGACACTGGATGGCGGTAATTCCACCCGAAGACCTCGTGCTGAATTGAACCTCGTGGTATTCTTAGTTCTGTCATTAGTAGGTTTCGTACTTCGTATTCTTGACTTTGATCTCGCTCACTGGACCCTGAAATCAGTACAGTACAATCGTTGTTATGGTGAGAATTATTGGAAGCGGAACGTACTGCGCCGACCCCTCGAGCTCGGAACATCGGATCACCCACATCTAGACAGATGATATCAATCGCACTGAGCCCTTATGATCTTATTCCCTAAATAAGTGAGAGACGTCCCACAGAGCTTTGTCGATTCAGTCCTGTGGGGGGTCCAGCCTTGTCAAGGTTATATAAGCAAGGGCCTTCATGCCTGAGGCACAAATAAGGCTGACGGGCCCCGGCGTGGACGGGGACATGAGAACTCGACCTATATGTACAGTACTGTACTCTCTCCCAATCTTTCCAGACGAAGCAACATATGAACATTGTGACTGAGAGTGTACCGTTCGATTTTGGACGTTCATGCATGTACCACTATCAATCTACACCGCATCATGATAAAGATGAACTGAGAGATGCCGATTGCCAACTGGTGCAGTGCGGCGGTTTCAGTTCCGGGTACTGGACAATTCCGTCTGTAATTCCGACGATCGTTCGGTCAACGATGCCGATTCAACCGGAGACTCGAATTACAACCCACCACCTCATCTCCTCCCATCGGACCAGTCTTCTGAGCAAGTAGTTCCAATCCCTACTTCACTAATATCATCACGTGAACAGAGTAAACAAGCCGCTTGTTTCAGCTGGCTGCTTCTACAATTTCAAGTACTCACCAGATGCCGCGAAAACAAGGTGGGACTACCTTCTCCACACCAACAAACATTCGAAAACTCGGGCTGATCTGATACAGCAGCTACAAAGAAGCGCCATGCAGTCGAAGACCACAGCAGCGCCTCTGAGCTGAACCTGACCGGCTCGAAACGACAGAAACGGGGAAAATATGTCTCCCAGGCGTGGTGCGTTGCTCGTTTCGTCCCCCATCCTGATCCCAGCAAGCGCCGCAGACGCTAAGACTCCAGCAGTGACCAGTGCCAACAAAGGAAGATCAAAGTAAGACACAAATTCAATTCCAGGTTCCGAGTCGGATGCAATAACAACGATAATGATTTAGTGTGACGGACTGCTCCTCTGCACACCTTGTGCCGTGTACGGGCGCACCTGCGGCAAGCGAAGCACCGATATGCGGCGTCGATCGGCCAGGAACCAAGCGGATGCTATTCAAGATCGCGGTTCGGCCAGAAGGCGTGACAGTCTTGAAACAGCGGAGACAGTTCGCTCTCATAGCACCATACCCCTGCACAACCCACTTGAGAATCATGGTCACGATGGTAGCCCAACCACCAGAGAGCTTGCATTCCGCCTAGAGCATCTGGAGCAGATGGTTCATCGCACCCTTGACACCCTGGCTTTACATTCTGCAACGGTACGTGGTGAGCGACATCCTGTCGCTGTGACGGCGTCGCGCCAGCGTATGCCTTCGGGCGGGACCCGTTCAAGTACTACACCCAGGCAGAATGAGTTGATGCAGAGTCAACCCCCCAGCTTTTCAGGCGAGACATCCATTCAATATACTCTTAATCAGGTGGAGGGTGACTTGGTGAGATCGGACCGCACATTCGAGACTGCGATTGCTCACAGTCCAACTCGACGGTCGACACCGGCCTTAACCCCTGTCCCGTCTTCCCCAGATGCCGAAGCCACATCTCGCGAGGCATCCGATCTTGATAGGCTTCTACACAAACATGGCATTGAGGCAGATAGAGTTCACTGGGATGAATTCTTGCATATCTTTTGCAACGAGATTCACACCATGTATCCACTCCTTCATCTCCCGACCCTGTGGCACCGATACACACAAACATGGACCACATGGTCCTTGGGTGATACGGAGCCAAGTATGCCGACCGGACGGCACAAACAATTTGTGGTCGCTCAACTACTGATTTGTCTCGCTACGGGACGTTGTACTGCGTCGCCTCGCATTGCTGGTGCAGAGGCTCGACACTCTGCGGGGTGGAGTCTGTATCGAGCTGCTGCAGAGCTCGTTGGCGACATACTCGATTGCTTCGAAGAATGCTCCGATCAGATCTTGGTGTTGCAGACGCTAGCTTTGATGGTATGATATGTTGTTTCGCCAACTTCCTGTTGCTCCTCTGGTGAAGGGGAATGTTGTGAGCTGACCATGAGACATCCAGGTCATTTATCTATTTCGCTTGGACATGATTAACAAAGCAGAAAAGCTTCTCGCGATTGCCATTTCGCACGCTCATTATCTGGGGCTTCATCGGTCCCAGCCTGTTATAGAAGGGCTGACACCGTCTGAGATTGAAATCAATCGGCGGCTTTGGTGGTGTCTCTATACCATGGATCGCCGACTCGCCATCGACACTGGGCGCCCATTTCTGATCCAGGACATCAACGTAAATACACCTTTACCACAGGACCTACATGATGATTACCTTTTTTATCGTCGAGTGGACTCGGTTTTGAGTCTAGTCTCCGCTCTGCAAACACCCAACAGAGCCACCGGCGCAGTGACCCCGATCCCGTACCTCACTGCAATGGTGACATATTCTCGGGTGCTGGGAAAGGTTTGGGAGGGGATGTACGGTGCTGATTCAGTTTTGCAACCCTCTCCTCGGGATAGTCCCCTGCTCCGCGAACACTTCGAGCACTTGATCTCTCGGGCGCAAGAGGAGATCCCACCAGAGTTTGTCTACCACCTTTGGCAGCGAGGATCCCATTCCAAGCAGCCAGTAGAATGGCTAGCCAAGCAGCAAACGCTCATGCGGGTCGTATGTTCATCACAATCTCCAACATTTGGATCTTCTAGAGTAATACACTAACATTTTGCAGCGATGGCTCTCGCTGCGTCTACTCATCCGCAGGCCCATGCTTCAGGAGGCCACTTCATCCCCCGCCGCCATTCTTACCAGGCTCGACAATGAACAGATATGTGCACAAATTGCAGATGACGTGATCCAAGAGTGCATCGAGATTCCCGAGGAGCAGACGGTCTCCACATACCCTTTTTTCCATTACCTACTCAGCGCGGCCATCATCTCAATCGGACTGATCATCAAACAGCCGTCATACAAGGATGCGTTTGGCGACATAACCGTGAAGGCAATTCAGGTTTTGGAAGCCTACCCTCGTAGAACATGGGTCTCGGGGAAGTTAATCCGGAACGTGTCAAAGCTGGGTCACATCGTACGGCGAGTCATGGCTAGAGGCGCTCGCTCTTCTCCAGTAGTTACCGACCGTCATGACCCTCCGAAAGGATTGACACCTGTCTTGCACAAATTTCCGGCATCACATACCGATAAGCTTCCTCCATCACCTGTATCCAGAAACCCAGAACCTAGTTCGTACCTTCGACTGAAAGCGCCAGCCCACCGGCATCATCGCGTGTCCGTACAAGATAACAGTGTGACTAGTGGGTCGGAGGTAACAACAGCGCCGTCATACATACAAGCCCCTTCCAACGCATTGCCGAACCTTGGTATGACGGATTGTGATCACGAGGACCTATACCTCGCGCACGACAGAAATCCAAGTGGTAACGGAGTGCATGTTCAATCGAACGCTAGGTGCTGCGCACATGGGCCGCCTCTACGGTCGCACGAAGCTACTACCACCGTCCCGGAAGAGGATGATGCCTGCTGGATGTCGCTGGGTAGTAGGATGAGACAGTCACCGCCTACGGAACGATCGTTCGAGTGTGCAGATCGGGCAGAATCCGTGGTACAAGAGATGAAGTGGCTCGAAGCGCTTTTTGGGAGTTACCTCGACTCGAACCTAATTGTTCGGCCTGGTGAATAATCGTGTGACGGCCGGACTTTTGAGACTTGTAAAGATATTGAACATAAACGCCCAAGGCATACTGTGCCTCTTCATCCTAGATGTTCCTTCTTGATGACGCCTCTGAGAGAGGTGGAAGAGGCTTGGATTCTGACTATGTTAGGCTATCTGTGAGAACTAGCTAAGGCTGCTGAGGTGGGCGGTGAGCTGGCAGCCTAAGGCAAGGCCACCGGGCCGCCGTCGCTTTCCCTTGCTCTGCATCTCTCCTTCCTCCATTATTCCAATACTAATACCAGAGGTTAAGTCCAAATTGATCGATCACATGACTGTCTTCGGTGATCGGATCATTCGGCTCGGTAGTAGAACGAATGGCGACCGATCGTCCGAGACAACAAATCCCACTAACAATAACAACAACAGTCAGAATCCCGAAGAATAGGCCGGGCGCGTGGAATGGCAACAAATCTCTCACACTTGTCCAGTTGCTGGATCATAAATTATCTTGTCCGAGTCCCCCTCCGTGTACTCCTGCCCGTGGAGGCGCAGTGCTCTGGAGGAAGCAAGCAAAATTAGCAACCAAAGCATAGAGGTGTAGACGCCGAATCCCCTCACTCCACCAGCTCTACCACTCGCGCCTTGATCGCATCAACCTGCGACTGCTCGCGGAAATCGTAGATGTAAAACGTCAGAGGAAAGCCCGGCAGCCGCGTCATGGCGATGAGATTCATCCGCCCGCCCGGGTTCTCGAACTCGGCGCTCTGGACGGTGCTTTCCCAGTTCAGGAGCTGGGGGAAGCCGTCCAGCCCCCGGGCTGCCTCTAACGCTTGCACTTCCCATTCGAATTCGGGTTGCGCGACGCCCTGGAAAGTGCATTTGTGTGTTGGGTGTTGGCTGAATGCGGAGAAGATAGTGGAACTCAATTTAGCCTCTGCTGGACCTGGGTGGTTGTAAGGAAGGGGGGGGGGGGAAGGCTTCTGACGAGGGACTCTCACTGGATGAAGAATTTGACCACGGCTTGCTGCCGCTGTTGCTGCTGCTGATCATCGAGCTTGGTGGCATGAAAGACGGCGCGTCGCTCGCTGTAGGGGCGGAATACTTTCTCGGAGACCAGTCGGTCCAGTCGATATCTGTCTGTGCCGACTGGGAACTCTCTTCCTTCGAATTTCAGCAGAGTGGCTTCTTCGAGGAGAGGGTAGTCGGGTGGTTCTTCTGGGGTATTGTCGGCCATCGTTTCGAGGGGAGGATAGCAACAAGGTGTTGAGGCTGATGGGGATGATCAGTTGCTGTCAATTGATTAGTAGAGAGATGGAGGGGCGGGGAAGTACCGCAATAGATGGTGGTGGCCCGGGAGATGGCGACACTATGTGGTCATGGCGGGTTTGCATCCCTTGGAATAGTTGCACGGCTTCGTGTTCGCATCAATCACTTAAAGAGACGATAGAGCGCGATTTGCATGTCTTTATAATAGAGAGGTTAGGGATGGCTTGGGAAGGAGGCACAGGGTTATTGATTTGATACCTATCTGTGAAAACAGAAGCTCGCCGGGGATGGCACACTTATTGAGCTCCTTCCTCGATGACTTTCCCGCGGAGCAGTTTCTGCTCGACTTGATCTCTGTATTACACGCTATATCTTTTGTTAAGTGCTTTGGAATCTGAAGAATGTCCTGGATGAGAATGGGACGTCCGTGGAAGAGACAGCAGGAATGCTTATGCGAGGGGAGGAGAGAGGGTAGATGTGCAAGTGCCCCAAAGAAGGAACAGTTCGTTAAGTGGTCTCAGAGTCTAGTGAGCACTGATGATGCCAGTATCTGAGAGCCAAAACTCATGACTATCCATTAACATTGTTTGAATTGACTTGGCCCAGAAGAATCATTCACCATGTTGAGTACTGAAGTTGATGTGAAGGTTTCCTTGAGCTGTGTGGCTAACTGCGTTAGATCTTAGTAAAGATACCAGACTGCAATGGAGATAGAAGCAGTACAGCTTCCAGGTTGTGAATTGCAAAGGTTTGCGTATATCCTGTGAATTCTCGCCAGGAAAAGCCTTTATAAAAAGATCTCCTCAGACTATTCACATATACATTTTGACATTTGACCGAAGGAGTGCATTGAGGTCGCCTGAGTGAGAGGGAAGTGCGTTATTAGGAGGTATAGTAGTTTAGCGTTATTCCCTTCATTCTTTTGTGTTAGAATCTGCGTTTTAAGCTCGTAGTATTGTGGTTGGGGTTGTGATCTGCATGCTTGCCTGACAGTTGTATTTCTCTATAGATAAATATTCGCTGTAAGTTCATGGAGAATAATTTGTGTACTTTGCATGAAAGCTCGGTATCCTGGCGAAGTGAATTTTCAAGCGGTCACAGAGACTTGTGACAAATAGAAATTTACATCGAGGTCTTGAAAGCCTATATATTGTTTCCAGGCTGTGGAAGGTGAGACTGTTTTCTGATAATGAGCCGTGGCTCAATCCCACTTATAGCCTCGCTATCCGGTACTTGTGCTGTATTTTCAACCCGGGCACGAAATCCTTTACTAAGTGTCCCTCAAGCATAAGGATACTCCTGCCTTAAGCAGCGAATGGAGCAAGAAAAGGAAATTTTCAGGGTTAATGATGTGGTAGTAAGATTATCGTTACTCGGGACGTTGAGACTGATATTCGACTGATCTCAACACGAACTAATCATCCTACCAACAGCTAAGCTTTCCCTCATCCCTCCCTTCAGCGAACAATTAGAAGAACCATTCAGCCCTTGGCTAAACCGGTAAACCTCCATTCACCGTCCCCAGCGCTGCCAGAATCCTGCCTGAACGTCTTCTAACAATATGGGCCACAATGGCATGAAACGACCAGAATATTTATGCATGAATGGAGCCTTGATAACCATAGGCGGCCTCCCAATCTTCCCACCCCCATCACTTGGAAGTTTGTGGTCCAATTCGTTGCAATCGTGCCACTCCACCCTCCTCCGTGGACCGGACCTAACCTGCCTTTTTCGTGCGCAGAACCGCCGAGAAATGCTCGCATGTCGCTGTTTCACCTGCTCACTTGCTCACCTGCTCTCCCAAAAGACTTACAACCAGGAACATAAGGGGAGTGGGGGCTAACCAGGGTTGTCGACTGGGGAAGAATTTTTAAACGCGAACTCAGTGACTTGGTAGGTCTTGCAATCCACAGTCTGTTGGAAAAGTTGCCATACTACATAAGAGACACGGGCCGGCTTTCCCTCACGAGGCAGCGCCTTTCACCGTCCTTGACCGGCGAAATCCCGTGAACCGAACATTTGTTGCCAAGTGTGATTATCTAGGTTGATGTTACATCGCGGAAGGATGTCTGGGCCCTGCGCTGGGAGTAATGTTCATGATCATTTATTGCATGTGGAGTTGCAGAAGAAATCGCGCAGATTGCATATTCGAGACTTCCCCCAGGGTACCAGAAGGAAGTGTGTTGCCACTGTTCGGATGATGTGTCTATTTTGCCATGCTCGTCTTCATTTGTCCCTCTCGCCCTTGGTTTGGCATTTCAAGCCCATTTGCCCGTCGGGAGAAGTCCCCGCCCGGTGACTGAGACAATCCGTTCCTCAATACGTAATGATTCTTGATGGATCGGCCTCCAGCTGAAGGGATCTTGTTGGCGAACCCTCCGTCTGTCTCGTAGCGCCACTCCCCCTCCCCAATACCTCCATCGCGAGGATCAAAGTCTGATGGGAAAAGGTAGCTGTGTTGCTCGCAAATCCTTAGATTTCCGAGTTATGAAAAAGATGTTGAGTTGGAGAGGAATTAAGCTGAGCGAAGAATTCTAATATTTTCGCAATAGCCGAGCTCTGCAAGGTGCCTGTTGGGGCTTTCAAGGACGATACTCCATCATGCCCAGACCGAGTCTAAGACACATGGATGAGACAGTACAAAAAGGGTCAGAACTCTTGCAATAGACCAGCTGTGAAACTACCCTTGAAAAGGAAGGTGACAATGTTTTGCTTGGTGGGGGCAGAGGCAGTGTTGTGTATGTTTGCAAAACAAGGGCGGAAAATAATACGAAGTATAGGCGTTACGAGTATTTTGGGTATGATACCGGTAATCCGCGGAGACAGCAATATCCCTCTTATCTGATGATCTGATAATCTAACCTTTGTTTTTACGTAAAGCATGCCAATGATCGGAGTCCGTATTGCTTCCGTGGCCGAGATGTTGTCGGTTGAGTGACTGCCGAAATAGAGGTCAACGCTGTTGTTCTATACTTGCTTCTCTCGAGCTCTCACAGTTCTTGCGCCGCTGCAGCCAAGGGTGTTGCTGCTTCAAAATGCCAGCATCAGAGCCTTCGAAAAGCGATCAGACGGAAGGAGCTGTCAAGCGCCCAAGCCATGCACAGAAAGTCGTAAGATTTCACCCTCTTTATTTCTTGCACAAACCACTGACAAATATAGATCCACCTGGTGTCAGGACATATACCAAAACCGAGGGACATCAAGACTGCGTTTAGCTTCATCCGTCTGCTATTCTCGCTCAATTACACCCGCGTCGACCTTGCTCTTATAACCGTCGGCACCCTCTTCGCCATTGCAGCCGGCATCCCCGAGCCTCTGCTGGGGATCGTCCTCGGCCAGCTCATCAACGAGCTCAATGATGTCTCCTGCTCCGCGACGACCTACGACCCATCCTCCGTCCGCACGAAAGTCCTCTACTTGATCTACATCACCATCTTCAACTTCGCCGCCATCTACATCTACGCCGCCTGCTGGGCGCTGGTGAGCGAGCGTCTGGCCCGCCGCTACCGCAAGGCGTACTTCCGCAGCTTGATCCGCCAGGAAGCCGCGTTCCATGACACGTTGCCCTCGGGACAGGTCGTCTCGCGGCTGGTGAGTGACATTGAAACAGTGCAGTCGGGGACCTCGGAGAAGGTGGGCATATACATCGCGACGCTGTCGTATTTCATCACCGCGTACATCGTGGCCTTCATCAAAGTGCCCGTTGTGGCGGGGATTCTGATCGCCATCGTGCCGTGCTTCTTTGCGATGTCGCTGGTGGGAGGCCACTTTACCTCGCGGTATGGCAACCGCGTCGGGAAACATGTCGATCGGGCGACGTCTATTGCTTCGTCCAGTTTGTCGCATCCCCGCATCGTGCATGCTTTCAATGCCCATCGGCGCCTGGAGGAGCTGTTCTCTTCGAATCTCTTCAGTGCGCGCAAGGATGCACTGAAGAAGGCAGCAGTACATGCGGCCCAGATGGGGTTTCTGTTTTTTATTGTGTACTCCTCCAATGCCCTGGCGTATTGGAAGGGTTCGGACCTGATCGCGGACTACATTGATGGTGTGGGCTCTGGGGTCTCCCTTGGGGCTGTGTACACCGTGATCTTTATTCTCATTGATGGTTGGTCTTCTTCTGATTTTCTTGCCTTCCTGTTATGAGATTGGCAGCTGGGAATTTCCCATTGGTCTAGCTACGCATGCTGACAGATGCCGTACAGCCTCCTTCATCTTGAGTCAAGTCTCTCCGTACATGCACGTGTTCAGTGCTGCTGCGAGTGCATCCGAACGATTACTGGAAGTCATTAACCGTGACTCCGCGATCGATGGTACTTCGGAGACGGGGCAAAAGAGGATAGATCTCGCTGATAAGGAGATCATCTTCGAAGATGTTTACTTTACATACCCCGCACGTCCTACGAACCCCGTTCTGCAAGGCGTTCACTGTATCATCCCCCCCAAAAAGCATACAGCCATTGTCGGACCGTCGGGAGGTGGGAAGTCCACCATCGTGGCACTCCTGGAGCGCTTCTATGATCCATCGTCCGGGATGGTCCGGATTGAGAGTCAGGATATCCGTGCTTTGAACGTGGCAAGCCTGCGCGGCCAGTTGGGATTCGTCCAGCAAGAATCCCAACTCTTTGATCGGTCGATCTTGGAGAACATCGCATACGGGCTCGTCGGGTCCACAGCGCACGAGAATCTGACGGAGGTGATTCTGGATATGAGTCTGTCGGGTGTCGTGGAGCAGATTCAAGCGGGAACTCCGGAAAAGGACGTTTTGACTGCTTGCGATCCCAGAATTGCCGAGATCGTTCGTCGGGCGAAAGAGGCTGCTGACAAGGCGAATGCATTGTCGTTTATTGAGGCCCAGCCCTTTGGGATCGCGACGAGTGTTGGGACTGCTGGAGGTCAACTGAGCGGTGGTCAACGGCAGCGCATTGCTCTTGCAACCGCCCTTGTTCGTGAGCCCAAGTTACTTGTACTCGATGAGGCAACCGCTGCACTTGACTCTATCAGTGAACGCTTGATCCATGAGGCCCTCCTCAAGGTGTCGGGGACTACTACGATCGTCTCTATCGCGCACCGGCTGGCGACGGTCAAGGACGCTGATCAAATCATTGTCATTGAGAAGGGCCGGGTGGCTGAGTATGGTTCTCCTCAAGAGTTGATGGAAAGGAATGGTAGATATGCAGCCATGGTTGCACAGCAAAAGTTGGATCATGGGGAGTCACAAGAGCTTGTGACGGCAGCTGGCAGCATGATTGAAAGATCTGACATTCAGAGTCCGCTGGTTCCTGTCACTGAGAAAGACAACATCCACGAGAAAGATAAGATCAACGCGACCGTGCAAAACAAATCGGGACCGGAGCAGGAGGATCCCCCTCACTCGAGATGGCTAACCTTGAATATTTGTTTCTCTTTCATCCGCCCCAACCTTCTTCTGATCGTACTAGGTCTGGGTATGTCGGTCATTATCGGTGCTAGTTACAGCTCAAACGCGGTTCTATTCGGCAATACGCTGGGAGCGCTCAGTCCATGCAAGGGTACTCCCAGCATTAGACACAGCGGGAGTTTCTTCGGCCTCATGTTCTTCATTGTCGGGCTCGTCGAGTTCTTTGCCAATATCATTGGTGGCTGTGCCTATAGCTGGGCTGCTGATCAGACTCTCTATCGCATCCGTGTTGCTTCCTTCCGCTCCTTGCTTGCCCAGACTATAACCTGGCATGGTACTGACGGACGCAGTCCAGGAACGTTGATCTCGTACCTCACCGGCGATGCTTCAGCTATCAGCGGCCTGACTGGAACAACCATTGGTCTTTTGCTAGCAACGACAGTCAATTTATTTGCCGGCATTATCATCTCGTTCATCGTTGCGTGGAAGATATCCATTGTCCTGCTGCCTACCATCCCTGTCCTCTTGGCAGCCGGGGTCATGAAGCTCCGTGTGCAGAATCAATTCGCCGAGCGGCACAAGAAAGCATTCTCGCGGGTTACCGAGATCACCGTCGAGGCGCTGGGGAACCTGCGTTTTGTGGCTGGATTCTCGCTGGAGAAACAGCTTTACCGGGAATTTATCCACGCGATTCAGGGGCCATACCAGAGGACCATGAAGGCTATTGCTTGGGGCAACTTCTGGCTGGCCACTGCCTTCAGCGTCAGCAATCTGATCAGCGCCCTTGCCTACTGGTGGGGCTCCAAGCAGATTGCCTCGGGTCTCTACTCCCAAACGCAGTTCTTCATTGTCCTGCCCGCGTTACTCTTCAGCACCCAATCCTGCGGCCAGATGCTCGCCCTTGCACCCGACCTCTCCAAAGCCGGCAAGGCTGCTTCTCGCATCGTGGACTTGGTAAACACTGACTCCGCGGAGAAGGAAGCCCGAACGGACACGCACAAGGAGATTATCCCGTGCGGGGAGAAGTCGGATGTCGACGTCGAAGCCAACCCAGCCTTGATGCCCCCTTCTGAATCGACAGCTTCACCTACCCCGATTGGCGCCGAGCTGCGTCACGTGCACTTCTCGTACCCTACCTCGCCGGACCTCCCCGTCCTCCGCGGCCTGAGCATCACCTTTGCTCCAGGGGGGTTCTACGCCCTCGTCGGGCCCAGCGGGTCCGGTAAGTCTACCATCCTGGCCATGCTGGAACGCTTCTACTACCCGTCCTCCGGAGCCATCCACATCGACAATCAGGACATCACCCGCCTTCGCTCCACGGACTTCCGCAACGAGATCGCCCTCGTCCCGCAGGAGAGTGTGCTCTTCGAAGGCAGCGTAGCCTTCAATATTGCCCTCGGCGCGCGGCCCAATGACACACCCACACAGTCCGAGATCGAGGCCGCGTGCAAACTCGCTCAGATTCACGACGTGATCATGGACTTGCCGGACCAGTACGAGACGATCTGCGCCCACAACGGGAAGCAGTTCTCGGGCGGCCAGCGGCAGCGGCTGGCGATCGCGCGGGCGTTTCTACGCAAGCCCCGGCTGTTGCTGCTAGATGAGTCAACAAGTGCATTGGACGGGGAGTCAGAACGGCAAATCCAGAAGGCGTTGCAGGGGTTCGTGGGGAAGACGACGATCGTGGCGATTGCGCATCGACTGCGGACGATTTATCGGGCGGATCGGATTTTCTTGATTGAGGAGGGCCGGTGTACGGTGCAGGGGACGCATGCGGAGCTGGTGGAGCGGAGTGCTATTTATCGGGAGAGTGTGGTTCATCAGTCGTTGGATATATGATTGTGTTAGACGGTTGGTAGATAGTACAACTTCATCTGTTGTCTGAATTACTAGAGTGGAGGATTAGGTATATAGACATTTGCACATATATAAGAACAGCCGTCCCCATTGACAGGCACCCAAAAACCGCAAGATCACACTATTAATTTACAAACTTCCGCACAGCAACAACCTAGTAGCATAATTACCCTCCTTTCTCACCCTTCGAAACTCCATCACCAGCACACTCCCCAGACCTACAGCATCACCCCCTTATTCTGCCGCTGATCCACGCTCACGTTCTTCCAAATCAGAATACACGGGAACCCGAGCACCAGCACCGCCGTCGTCGCAATACAGCTATACTTCTGACTCTCGCCCCAGGCAAAATTTATCGCCGTGCGCACCTCCGACCCGACCGGATATTCCATCTGCGCCAGGTACCCACCCAGGTAGATATCCGCCCAGTCGCGTTTGACTGCCAGGGGCAGCGCCTCCCGTAGCCGATCCGGAAAGACATTGGTATACACCGCGGAGCCGACGGTATTCCCCGCCGCACCGCCCAAGCTCGCAAACAACCCCAGGATCGACAGCATCATGGGCACGCCATCGTGGTCCGCGACCGCCATGACCGCCATATCCTGGCCGATGACCAGCGTGCCGCCCGCGACGGCGATGAAGATCTGGCACATCACCACGTACCCGATGTGATGGTGCTCCCCGCGGAAGTAGACCATCAGCCCGGACCCGAGGATCATTAGGGGGAGCCCGAAGTACAGACACGCATGCTTGAAACGCTTCGTCTGGCGGATATACAGCCCGAACAGCGGGGCCCAGAAGCACGACCCGATGTTGTAGATCTGGTTCATGTACCCGCCCTCCGCGGCGGAGAGGTCGTGCACGACCATCGCGAAGTTCAGGAAGTAGAGGTCCCACGCCGCGTACCCGAGGTTCAGGAAGGCCGAGAGCAGGCACGCGCCGAGCACGGTCGGTTGGCGGAGCAGGCTGTACCGGATGAACGGGTGGCGCGCGTACCGCCGTTCCCATGCTGTGAACAGGAGGAGGAGAACGACGCCGATGACCAGCATCGCGATGAAGGTCGCGGAGCGGTATTGCGCGCGGCCGTAGACGGTGAGGCTGAAGGGGAGGAGGAGGAGGATGAAGGCTGCCATCAGGATGAGGGCGCCGATGGCTGTGGGTGCGACAGTTTGGGGTTAGTTAGGAGTTTTAGGGGAGGCGGAGACTGGGGCCCGGGGGCCCGGGGCTTACCGTCGAACTCGTGGATGTAATGCAGCACGGACTGCGTCCAGGTCCGGTTGCTCTGGCGGGGGGTGTAGAGGCCCAGTTGTTTGGCTTTGCGCTCGTGGAACTTGAAGACTACCGCCAGGGGCAGGAAGACGCACGGGAAGACGATGGCGAAGGCGCCATAGGCCCAGCGCCATGATGTCATGCTCAGGAAAGACTGGGCGGCGAGGGGCCCGGTGAAGGCTGTGCAGATGAAGGGGGTGTTGGAGAAGCCGAAGGCGAAGGCGCGGTTGCGTAGGCCCGAGGTGTCCGCCATGAACACGTCCAGGATCAGGTAGAGTGCGTTGTAGCTCACCCAGTACAGCACGTAGCCGGCCGCGAAGCCGCTGGGCCCCGTGCACGACGCTAGGACGATGATGCCCAGCACGAAGAGCGAGGTGAAGATGAGGAGCGCTTCTGCGCGGCCCCAGACGTTCAGGATCTTGGCTACTGGCAGCTTCATCACGCCGCCGACGACGGTCGCCAGGATGGCGGCTGTCGAGATCTCCGGGGCGGTGTTGAAGTTTGCGTATGCGTATACTAAAACGTTCAGGCCGATCGAGGAGTGAAAGGCGAGCATGAAGAAACAGACCCAAATCCTGCGATGAAGGAACTTGTTAGCTTTTTGGATGGGGTGGGAGACAGGAAGGGTGACGGACCAGGCGTAAATCACCAGCAATGTCTTCTTGGTCCAGACGTAAGCTGCAGCCTCCACCTTGTTGACGCCAGTTGCTCCGTTCTCCATTGTTTCGCTGACTTGCCCTTGAGCTTCCTTGTCATTCGAGGTGGGATGGTCGTGCCTCTCAGGGTCGGAGGTAGTCACTTGGTCTGCGGATGAAGTCTGATGGACTCGAGTACGATCGAGCGAAGCACGACTTGCCATGGCTGGTTTGTGGAATGAGCAGACACGATGGTCAAAAGAAGAGCAGATCTTTGCCCAATGTTGCGCTCGAGAAGGGTGGTGCTTAAGACACGCGTCGAGACCACAGAGAAAGGTATCGACAGCACCAGCAGACAACCTTCCGTAGAACAAGCGGCTTGCAGAGGTGGCAGGAGAGTTTTTCGTTCTCGCTGGCGTGACTCGGCTTAGTGGCACTATTGATTCTCACCGACACTAAAATCTGATAGAGACCGCTTGTCCTCCGCGGAAAAGGGAATTGTCGTACGACGGCCCCTGCGGTACGGCTAGTATCTGGTATCTCAAAATTACCGTCGGGTGGTATCAGGACGGCATGGACCCTGTTTCTTATACGTGACCAATCAGCACTCGCACAGTTGACTGGGACCCACGGACGGACCACCATCTAATCTGATAATCGCATCTAAACTGAACCCCTGTTCTGGGAAGCCCCCATCATTGGCTACCTTGCTTCTTGGCATGCACTCGCCAGGGTCTATAGTGAGACCCCGAACTCAATTCCACCTGGCAATTGGTAATCAGATCCTTGGCATGCAACCTCAATTTATTTGACATCCTCGGAAAGTCAACCCTGGGAGGATTATGACGCAGAACCGGCCAATAACCCAAACTGGCAAGACACATCCTACGGTGCCACAAGCTAAGAGGAGACCTAGCCCGTCTACATGTACGATGGAGGTTCCTTCTGGGCCTGGTAAGTGGCTACACGCATAGCCTGCCATCACAAGTCCGTTCTTTAGCGTGCAGGCAGAGTTTTCCACACCCGTTGGTCCCGCTCCGTCGAACCATAACCCACCGATCACGAGCCATTTGGCGTAGATCAAGCCTTCTTATCAATCTGATAATCGCCGGTACCGGCATCGTGCGCTGCTGACAGAGCGATTCGGGGTTGATCGGGATGTGGTCTGCCTGCGGGTTGCATGCCAGTGTCGTGGTGTCCGTTGCCTAACGATCCGTACCTGGGTCTGCGAAACCATAGCATGTATCCCCAGGGCGCATATATACTTTGACTGGAGCTTGCTAGACCACAATGGCAGCCCTCCCAGTATAATGAGTACTGTACATCATACTCCAGCGTAGACGACATGAACCTGACGAAAACGTACTCACCCCTCAAGAACTAATCGAGTAATGATCTCCTCAGCAAGCCGATGACCCAAGCAAGCGCGGAAAGCGCTAGAGGCCGAGCTGCCAAGAGGGGCAATATGTCTCGCCAAGCCGCAATGTCTTATTTGCCCCTGTCCGTAGTATGATCTTGGCAGGCTGCAGAAATTATTAGATTGAAAATTACAACCTTCCAACACATACTTACGCAGTTGTAAAACATTGTTGCGTGAAGTCGGCCGGCTCTACGGTTGCTGTATCAGGACAGGTCGTTGTTCTGTACTGGGAGTGTAGTTCCTTCCCGGTGTGTGAAGAATCCGAGCAGGGAGGCGGGAGGGGAAAGCTCATGTAGGAGTGAAACATAGGTAGATGACTGGGTCAGAGAACGCTCGATGTGATATGGATAAATAGAGACATAAAACGCTGTTTTTCACACCGAATAAGACAGAGCTGATATGGTGTGCAATCACAGACCAGCACGCAGTCCATGCTTGTTAGCACGCAGTCGCAGAACATACACCAAAAATCGAGATCATGATGATATCAGCCCCCAAGCTCTGGGACCGCCTCGTGCGTCCGACGAACGAGCTGGGAGATACCCCTGTCCCGAGCACTACAATTCCCGAGCGCCTCTTAGCGTCAGCGGATGAACAGACTATGGAGAATGGCGTGTACAATTTGAAGCAACTGAGAGGCCTAACAAGCTCAACAGATGTCGATGCCCTGGTGGAGGGTTATGCACGCTGGGTGATGCATGCGACCGGTCAGACACAGGTTGCCTTCTGGGTCATTGCACAGGCGGAGGACTGCAAGTCTGAACACATCCTGGTCATCGCACAATGCATGGACAACAGCCCTGCACTCACGTGGGAGGCCTTTGGGGTTTGCCTTTCAGTCGTCAACGCAAAGCTGAAGAGGGTCGAGTTTGGGCTGTGTCTCGTGCTGGAAGGAAAGATGCCAGCTGGGTCGGAAGATAATGTATGAGATCAAATATTGCCCTGACTATCGGATCTAGTGCGAGCGCTGACCGTTTCTTTGTGTCCTTCAGATCCAGCTCAAGTTATGTGTCGATATCGCATCCTCCGAAGCCAGGCTCATATATAAACCACGATCGGTCCAAGGCAAAGGTCTTCTGGCATTGGTGCAACAGCTGAAGCCATATCTGCCGTGCAACGACAATCAAGAAAATGCTTCTCAATTCTGGCATAAGCATCTCGAGGGTTTCGTCGGAGTATGCGAAAGACAGTTCCCAACACTCTCTTGCGTGCGCATGGTTCTTGAGCCGGACTACCCACCAACCGTGTCACGAACCCTCACGCTAGAGGCGTCCAGGGAACGACTTGAGCAATTTACTGCTCAGTCCAGCTTAAGGTCAATCGACACGATTTCTCAAGGCGCATTTGCGACAATCCTCTGCGAATACCTTGAGCTTGATAGAGTGATGCTCGGAGACGTCACCTCATCCACCGCCGACTCGACTATTCTGACTTCAGCTTCCATCCTACCTGTCCCAATTGTCATCGGTCCTCAAATGACAGCGAAAGAGTTATTGCATCGCGTCGATGAGTTCACGTCGAGTGTGGTTGCACCGAAAGAAGTGTCACTGGGGTTGACACGACAGATACTGCAATGTCCTCCTTCACAGGCCCTTTTCAACGCACATTTCATTGGGAGTCCTCAGACCGGGCCAACAGAGATACATTCCGCGCAGTCTAACATCAATAGCTCACCGATAACATTGAGAGTCCAATCTTCCGAGGAATGCAATATGTCATGCACGCTCTCGGTCCGAGGTGACTTGATGGACACTGATCATTTAGACCTCGTCCTACAGCAGATTGATGCTTTAATCACTGCAATGATCAGCAATCCCACGGAGCAGATCCATAACCTCACTCAAGCCTTCCCAGAGCATCTCCTCTCCAGGCACGCACCTGTGGTCAGCGAGCAAGTGAAGCAAGCACCCAGTCTATCTCCTTTTTACTGGGTAGACCACTGGGCGAACTCGAATCCAACTTGGTCAGCCGTTGAAGTCATAGAATCGGTCAGTGAGGGCGTAATCCAGTCTCAAACATGGAGTTATGGTGAGCTGGCACAGACTTCTGATCGAGTTGCTACGTGGCTCGCCCGCCGAGGCTGGCGCAACTCCATGATCGGCGTGTGCCTCGGTCGTTCCTTTCTCGCTTATGCAATAGTCTTGGCGATATGGAAGACTGGAAACTGCTACATTCCCATTGCGGAAGATCTCCCCGAAGCACGACGAGTTCTCTTGCTCAGTGATAGCGGTGCTACGGCTTTGTTCTCTGACAAGGAGGTGCTGGGAGACGTAGTTCCCCCCGATGGATGCGAGGTTATTGATGTTAACAATCCTGAGTTCTATGAGCAGTTTACCAGTGCTGGGGGACCGGCCGTGGTTGATGCAGACCCGTCTGACAATTGCTATCTTCTCTACACTTCCGGGTCCACGGGGCTGCCGAAGGGCGTGTTAGTGACTCGTGGCAATCTGTCCGCCTTCACAGAAGCGCAGTCCGAATACATTTGTCGGGATGTGCCAGATACCCTGAAGCTAGGAGGCGCGGGCAGCTACTTGGCGCATGCCAGTCGGGCCTTCGATGTCCATATCTGTGAGATGGTTCTGGGCTGGCGCCACGGGCTTCGTCTCGTGACAGCCCCACGCACCATGCTGCTCGATAACCTCCGCCTGGTACTCACTCAATGTCGTATATCTCACGCGGGATTTGTGCCTTCACTCCTCGAGCACACGGGTCTCAGTGCTGAGCAGTTGCCCGATCTCCGATATCTCGGGGTAGGGGGTGAGAAGATTTCCGAGACAATTATCGAACGCTTTGTCGGAAAGCCATCAATCGCCCTGGTCAATGCATACGGACCAACCGAGGTCACGATTGGGCTGACAAGCCACACGGTGACCGCTTCCTCGACGGTCAGAAACATTGGCTCCGCTGTGGGGAGCATCACTCTCCATGTTCTTGAGCCGGAGACCAATAACTATGTGAAACGAGGCCAGACAGGAGAGCTCTGCGTGACTGGAGATCTGGTAGCCAAAGGGTATCACGGGAGGCCGGATGCCAGAGGATTCACCGACTTCTACGGGCAACGCATGTACCGGACGGGAGACATCGTGCGTCTAATGGCAAACAACTGTGTTGAATATCTCGGTCGACGAGACAGTCAAGCAAAGGTCCGCGGTCAGCGTCTGGAGCTGGAAGAGGTATCCATCGCGGTTCGTCGATGTGCGGAGCGTCCAGTGAACGTCACTTCGATAGTGACACCATCGCCAATCACGAAGCGGCCCCAGTTGGTCACCTTCATTAGTCCTGCCAGCCATCGTCCTGAAAATGCCACAGCACAGCCAGTATTTGCGCGGGGGGAGTATCAGAAATGGGTCCCTCAGGTCTTAGAGCGCTGCCGTCAACAACTCCCAGCTTACATGGTCCCTAGTGTTCTGCTGCCTGTCACTTTTATACCTATACAGATATCGGGCAAAGCAGACAATCGTCGTCTAATAGCTCTATACGAGAGTATCCCTCCTTCCGACCTACTGCATGGAGCCGAGAGTCCTTCTGCCGCAGAGCGAGAACGAAGTCCGGAAACAGAAAATGCACCCTTGACAATTGAAGAGCAGCACATTGCCGATCTTGTTTGTTCCCTAACGTCCGCCGAGAGCCATGCCGTTGCGAAGACAACTAGCATCTTCCAATTGGGACTCGATAGCCTCAGTTCCTTGAACTTAGCAGCTCGGATGCGTGACGCTGGCTTTGTCTGCTCCGCGTCGGACATCATGCGCAGTGCTACAGTGGAGCAATTGGCACTATTGCCTAGGTGTGATGACAATGCAGGCCGAAGCGCGCAGTCTGAGCGGCAGACCATCGAATCCACGCAGCAGCTGGTTGCCCTTGATCGTGCTGCTCGCGCCTCCCCGAAGCTCATTCCAAACTCTTCAATTGCCATTATAAGGCCGTGCCTGCCGCTCCAGGAAAGCCTTGTCTCCAGCTCGGTTGACAGCGAGACTTCACTGTACGTCAGCCATATGCTATTTCGGGTGCGGCCTACCACGTCATTGAAGGCACTCAGACTGGCATTTGAGGACTTGATACTGGAAAACGAAATCTTCCGCACCTGTTTCCACATCATGGATGACCGCGTGGTGCAAGTGGTCTTGAAGCCTCGAGTGGTGAAGGTAGCTTGGGATGAGATTGAGGTTGCGGATGAGGCAGCCGCTCGGGAGCATTTCAAGAAATGCCAGTCACAAGTTGCATCTAATATTGTTCGTGGCATTGAGAGACAACCCCCTATGCAAATGACTGCTGCGTACTCCACGGAAAACCACGATTCCGGATGGCTGATGCTGTCCATCCACCATTCCATCTTCGATGGTGCCAGTATGGGAATTCTTCTCGACCGACTTTACCAGCACTATTCAGGGCAAATGTCCATGGGTCCTGGCGATCTTAGTCCCCTATACCGCCACTTTGTCAGCTTATCGGAGGAGGATGCTGACCAATACTGGTCTCGATATCTCACAGATTGCCGTCCTGGAGTCATCGTGATTGATGACCCGAGCGATACGACATACAGCATCACGACGGGGAAATTACCGCTGAAGCTGTCTGAGCTCTCCAGTCTTGCTTCTCGCACACCGACCACTGCCCCGCTGTTAATGGAAACAATCTGGGCTATTGCCCTGGCAAAGCTTCTGGGTCAAGGTGATGTGATATTTGGCCGGGTCATGAACGGTAGAGCGATACCGGTAGATTCAGTCGAAACCATGTTGGTTCCCCTCGTGACCACAGTCCCTGCACGGTTCCGGCTGCCCCCTGGTGCGTCAAGTCTGGTCAGTCTGATCAAGGAGCACACTAGAGCTAGTTTGGACTCCTTGCCTTACCAACACACTTCGCTTCGTGCTATCCAGCGATATTGCAACGCCCCAGGCCCTTTATTCAACACGATGTTCTCTTATCTTGCCATACGCCCTTCATCAGCCGATGTCTTACTGCAGGAGATGGATAGTGTCATGGTGGTAGACTTCCCACTGGCACTAGAGGTTAGAGCAGACACGGCGACAGATACCGTCACACTCCGGCTGAGGACTGCCAATGATCCTTCTTTGACTCAGCACGCTACTTCCATGATCAGCACAATACTCATCCTGTTGCAAAGCCTGGAGGCTGCAGGAGACGCAGTCGTGGATGAGCCTGCTCTGGTTATGGTACACAAGCAAAAGCAGACAGCGGCGTGGGACGAGAGTCAATGGACGGAGGGTGAAACCAAAATTAGACAGATCATTTCTGAGATTACTGATCTACCTGAAGACGAGATCTCCAAGAATTCCTCATTCTTTGCGCTCGGCATCGACTCGGTAATCTCTATCCGGCTCGCCCGTTGCTTCCATGAACATCAGATGAAAGTGTCATCAAGCGATATTTTGAGATATCCGTCTGTCGGGATGCTGTATAATCATTTGCTGAACGCTGCTATTCTACCTTCCGTACGCCAAAGTGAACAGGCTGAAGTGGCCCCGAACGCAGAAATCGATTTATTCCAAGAAGACGACTCAATTGTTGAGACATATCGCTGCACGCCACTGCAGACAGCCATGATAGCGCAATGTTTGAGCTCCCAAGGGAAGGATTATGTGCACCACCACATCGTCACTTTGGACGACTCCGTCGACCTTGATCGTCTGAACATTGCGTGGAAGCAGCTTGCAGAGCAGGCTGATATTCTGCGGACTTCATTCCACCGGCACGAGGCAAGTCATGGTTTCTTAGCTGCGGTTCATAAACAGCCATCCCTACGGTGGTCCTATCATACTCAAGAATTGTTGTCGAGGGCCATTCACCGAATTTCGGAAGAGACAGGCTATCCTGAGATAAAGAGCTTCCAAAGATCACCATGGAAAGTGACTATTCTCCAACACGGCCCGCAGCGGCTTATGGTTGTGACTATGCATCACTGTCTTTATGACGGCTTCTCCCTTCCACTCTTATTTAGCTCCTTGGAGAGGATCTATCGAGGACAGGATGCGATGATCGAGCCATTTGCGCCGGCTGCTCGTACGGTCGCATACCTTCAGAAACAATCCACGCAATTCTGGACCAACGCCGTGGCAGGGTATCGATACTCTGGCATTCCAGTTTCACCAGACTCTCTCACAGAATCTCAACCGCAATGGGCAGAGGTGAAGGTGCAGGTTTCAGTCACAGAATTGCTACATCGATGCGGTTCTCTCGAAGTGACACTGCAGACTGTCGCCCTTCTTGCGTGCGGAAGGTCACTGGCAGTTCTGTTAGGCCAACGCGACGTGGTATTTGGCCACGTTGTTTCTGGACGGGGACTAGATGGCGGTACCACCGGCTCAATCATGGGCCCTCTTATCAACACAGTGCCCTTTCGTCTGACATTGGACTCCATTCTGCAGAGTACTCGCTCGACCTTGCGGGCTATCCAACACTTCTGTGCGGATGCTCTACAGCATCAGCGTGTATCGCTGGCTCAAGTCCAGAAGAACTGGCGTTCAACGAGCCAAAGCCCCAGTCCGTCACTGTTCGACGCCCTCTTCACATTCAATAAGTCGGAAAGTCCGGATCCTACCTCGCTATTCCAGCCGTACGTGTTGGGCCGCGAGCTGGTCTCTCCTCACTATAAATTGAATGTTGAATTTGAGCAAGCTCCGGAATCTCTGTTCATTCGGGTGTCTTGTCGCGATGTTTTCGGGGGAAAGGTGGGGCTCGAGGCCTGGCTCGAAACGCTTGCTCAAGGACTGGTCAAGATAGTTAATTGCCCCGATGCGCCCGTGGTGCGCTTTCCGACTGGGCTTAGTGCTTTGCCCCTTGCTGCTCCTTTCCAACACGATGTGGATGATGGAACTGGCGATACCCCGGCAACGGCGCAGCAAGTGATGATCGTCAGCGGGATTCTTGCAACAGTTACAGAGATCCCTGTTGACCAGATTCATAGCGATAGCAGCATTTTCACACTTGGGGTGGACTCGATTCTAGCAATCGACATCAGTGTCAGATGCAGAAAAGCTAAATTGAGACTATCTGCGAGCGATGTTCTGCGAGGAAAGACAGTCCGAGGGATCGCGAGAATTGCTGCGAAGCATCAGACCACCTTATCGGACACGGGAGCTGAGGCTGTTTATGATACCATGATAACTCGCGAGTCAAGAGAAAAAGCCTTGGCTATGTTGTCTCTGACCGAAGATGACGTTGAGGCTATTCTACCTTGTCTCAGTGGTCAGCTCTTCTACATATCTCGCTGGCTTCAGAGTGGCAGACGACTTTGGGAGTTCACGTTCGCGTTCCGCAGCAGCGTTCGGATCGATGAGAACCGGATTCAGGATGCCTGGCACGCGCTTCAGGAGAGACATAGTATTCTTCGCACATCTTTTGCCGCCGTGTCTTCCACTGAGGTCGTGCAGGTTTTGCTTGGATCTCTTAGGGCTGACAAAGCTCACGTGGAGAGGAGGCTGTGTAATGAGACTTCTCAGGATTGTGTTCACCATTTGATCCAAGAAAATGCAGCTTCTCCATCGAGTATGTTTAAACCACCAGCCAGGCTGCGTCTTGTGCCTTCGCCTGAATCTGATACCCTCCTTCTCACTCTTCATCATGCCTTGTACGACGCCTGGACAATCCCTATCCTGCTGAGAGATCTGGAAGCACTGTACCTCGGTACATCCCTGCCGGCTCCGGTGGACTTCTCCTTATTTGTCCGTCAAGCCCAGCGCAAGCCCGATTCATCCTGGGAGCGAAGACTCGCCATGGGACAGCCCACAATTCTCGGGTCGAATCCTTATGACCAGCAGGATTTCCGGGATGTCAAGTCATCCGAGTTCTTGTACCCGCAAAAGCTGAGCAAGGTAGAAAATCTGTGTCATCAGAAAGGGATCTCGATGCCCTCCCTCATTTTGCTTGCTGTCGGGCGCAGCTTAGCGCGCGTCACAACGGTCGACCACCCGACATTTGGCCTCTTCCAGGCAGGGCGATCCAACGACTTCCCTGATATCCACCGGCTCGCCGGTCCGACAGTCAATATGTTACCCTTTGTCGTTCAGAATGTCCTTTCTGCCCCTTTATTGGCCAGTATAAGCGACATCCAGAAATGCCTGAACGAACGTGCTCTGCAGGACCAGACAGACCTCCGACATCTGCTCCAGACGATGAAGTCATCCGGTCACGATCTTAAGTTCAACGTGCTTGTGAATGTTGTCTGGGGCAAGTTAAAGCGTGACGCTGGTGGCGATGCTGGGAATAGTATTCTGACCCCTTTTCGCATCGAGACTTCCGAAGAATCCATGAATGAACCGTCAATCGAAGAGAGAACGTCCGTCGATGCCCTGGACTGCAACGAACTGCCGTGTCGTCGCAATGTGATGCTGGAGGTGGGGTATAGCGAGGAGGAGGATGCGCTGCTGTGGAAGATTGACTATACCCTGGATATGATGTCGTCGCGTGAAGCAAAGGAGATTCTGGGGGTCATTGGAAAGGAAATCGAGAAGGTCGTTGAAGCTCTTGCATCGGAGTAGCTGTCTTTGTTGGAATCTGCTTCCATGCTCGTGTTCCCGTTTTCTTCGATTCGGGCCTTTTATTTGTGGTAATACATATTCCGATATTCAGTTTCATTCGCCGTTTAGGGATATGATGTGACCTCAGCCACACGGATCAAGTAATATTGGTAACATGAGACGAAAGTAAGAACACGAGAGATATGATGAGAAACCCTCGACCCCTGCAACTTTTTAGCTCAGTGGAGGGCGGGAGGATAGGCGCAGCCCGTGAATCAAAATGTCTCTGTTCGTGTGCCTCCGCTTTCAGGGAGACTTAGTTGTTGGTAAGCCTTGGTATCTTCATACTCTCTGAGATTATATTTGGGGGGCGAGTGAATGTAATTGATGAGCATCTTGTGTTTCATGGAAGGATGTGTGATAGGATGAAGAACGATTATTCGAATCTATCGAGGCGGAAGCCACAACTATGGGCGGGCGGGCGGTGAGCGGCTTCGCCTGAGGCCGCATAGCCGCATTCGGGGATACTACAACTTCTCATTCAGTATATAGGTATCAGCCTTCATATTTGCGTGTGTATGTGAGACCCTGGTGATGACCATTTTGGGTGAATGGTGTTCTGAAAGACCAGTCTGGCCCCCATTCAACTCGTCTACGATGCCAAGCCTTCTCAAGCTAGATACGAGGTTATAGGGATACTGCCAATGCTGACAGTAGAGACAATCGGGGCATGGATTGAAAGCTGCTTAAATTGGCGGAGTCTGGTAGACAAATACCCCTGTGGCTTACATCCCAAAGTGACCGATGGAGATGTATAAGTAATCGGCTCTTTCCATGAACTGCCGCAAGGAACAACCAAACTATCAAGAACCCAAAATCATCTTTCAATCCTTATTTCCAATAAGTGCCAAGCTCCTCTCACTCACTCCCACTGTCTCATTCACGGCCACTTTCTAGCGTAATCGCCTGTCCATCCTCACAGTCCCATAGATCGTTCTCCCATTCACTTAAGCAACACTTCAGCCATCCCCAAAATGCTCCTCAAACCCCTGATAGCCACCAATCTCCTGGCTGCCACTAGTGCCTAGGCCGCATCCCACTACATCACCGTGCAAGTGTGGTCCCACTCGAACTGCACCGGCACCCCCCACGAAGAGACCCTGGTCTTCAACACCGGCAGCGGGCCCCAGGTCTTCCAACAAAGCTACGCTTGGCAGAGCGGAACGATCACCAGTGGTGTTTCTGTCTGCGGTGTGAGTTTCTGTCAGTGCGGCGCGAGCTGCTTCGGCCATCCGATTGTCTATGTGGGATGGTCCCCCAATAGTTTCACGGGGGGTGATTCGCTGAATCTCGACAAGATTATAGTGGATACGTGTTAGTTTGGGAGCATCATAGGGCTTCTAACTTTTCGTTGCGCAGGGAAAGTTATGGGCCACACCGGTATTATTGTCCTATGATGGAATTTTCCTGAGCTTGGGGAGACTGTCTAACGTGAGGCAGTATGGAATTTGCATGTAGTACGACGTGCTTTAGCATCGGTGTAGGCGTATTAGTTGGGGATGGTGAGGTTTGCTAGTCGAATGAAGGTAGAAAGCTTGGTGTTGTTTTCGAGGGCATAGCGGGAGGTTCGAGTAAGAACGGCTCGAAGCGGTTGCATGACTGAAGGAAAGCGATGTGCATAGATAGGGCGACTTTAGATGTTGATGGCTGGATCTACAACTGTCTAATATCCTACCGATTCTCTTTCTAATCATGAGCCGCAACATGGATGTCTGAGAGATTCAGGGCTTCGGCACTTCAAAGGACCGACTGGTAGCCTCGGATGATTGGCTGCGCTACTTTCATTAGCCGCAGATTGACACCGCATACTGTTACGATCTAGTTATGCTGCTTAAAGAATAACACCGTTCGTCTTCACCAGAATAAGTCCCGGCTTGATGAACATCAAACGAGAGACTGTGTCGGTGGAGGATGCAGGTCCCCATAATTTTATATGCTTGAACGAATATGAGGATAGTACTGTCACAGGGCTGGGGAAAGCGAAGAAATTCCGCTCTTGTGACTCGTATTCGAGCCGCAACTTGCGAAAGTCTCGAGGCCAGCCTGATGCACCTGCAGGATTAGCCTATGTTAGTTTCCGGCTAGTTCCATGTTAGACTCGATTCGTACTAAGTATCTCTCATGCCCAGGACCTTATTGGTCCTCTACTCCTCCTGATAACTCCCGTGCATGCAAGACTGACTCATCGGCACCTCACACCTCTTGTAAGCCCTAACTCTGTTCCGTGGCACATAAATACACCCTTCACCCCCAGCTACCCCCTCTTACCGCGCGCAACTAGAATATCTCAATGTCAATTCCACCGCAAACGGATCCTCAAGCCCCCGCCCGACCAAGCCCTTACAGCTATACCGACGAGCAATGGAAAGTCCACACCGTCCACCCCCAGCGCTACTATTCCCGCAGTAAAGAAGATGGAACGCTTCGCCCCACTCGCCCAGCGCCGTGTTTCTCAATAGGCAATCCAGACATTGGGCCGAGAACGGCAGCCGAGAAGGCCCGCGAAGCCGACACGGCGCTCTGGGCGAGCTGCAAGAGCGTGGAGGAGTACGAGGCGAAGCGGCGGGAGATGGATGCCGCCGCCGCACGCCGCGCCGTGGAAGCAGAGCGGGTGACCTTCCATCCGTTTTCGCGCCTGCCGGCCGAGCTGCGCTGTCAGATTTGGGCAGTGGCCATGGAGGACCACCCCACCCGAGTCGCGATCACCTGCTCGGGGTATACGCCGGCGCGACGGCCGCGGGGAGGATTGTGTGGGACGGTGGCCCCGGGCCGTCCGAGGATCTATGCGGCCACCGCGTTCATGCCGCCGTTAATGCTGGTCAACGGGGAGGCGCACGCCCTGGCCTCCCGCCACTACCGGCGGGCCTTTCGGGGCGTGCAGGGCGGTGGAGGCGTCCTCGCCGCCTATCCGAGTATTCTCACGATCGAAAAGGCCATGATCCTCCTCCTGCCGGTGGATCGTGCTGAGGACCTCAAATTGCTCACGGAGATCGTGGTGATTGTTTCCCCAGGTGCTGGCGGGAGGGTGGCGTTTTCCGGGGAGTGGTCGGAACGATTCAAGATTCTGCTGAGGATGGCATCCGTTCGTCGCCTGGGAATTCGGCTGACGAGATCGATCCCACGCCACCGGGTGCGTGGGGTAAATGAGTACTTTGCACTGCTTTTCTCGGAGATACAGGCAGCGTTCTCGGGGTGGGTTGCGCCGGAACTGCAGGTGGGGCCTGTGCATGATGAAGAGAAGCCTAGAAATGATTCAGACTCGTCTTCAGAGGACCTGTACACTGACAGTGATTAATGGGCTGATGACTGACTGGCCGTAAGCGTTAGTAGTAATATAATATACTTAATTAACGTTCGGATGGAGACAGCATCGTTCCATTTAGCCGATTTGCATACCAATTGCACAGATCTCAGGATAAGCACGCACCGATTATGTAGTCCCAGTATTCTTAGATTGTAGAATTGATCTACTATCTGCCCTCACAGTAAAAGCAAGCTCGCACAAGAATTTATACAGACAAAAGTCATGGGAGCGTGATTACTCCTGCGACTGAGTTCACTTTATATAGAGGAAAAAATAATTTACGTATGTGCAGTCCCTGATGCATGTCATTAGTTAGTAGCTGGCAGCAGAAGCAAAGACAGATCACATCACCTATGAACTGAGGAACCAATTAACTACGGTCGCAGTGGATTACTCCTCACCGCACTTCGCAGTGCTGCGCAGTAGCGAACAATTCAACACTGTTCACCAAGCGACGCCGCCTGCGACCAGTATGAATGTATAAACATCTTTCAACTGAGAGCAATATCTTGTCTGAAGTCTCTACTCTCGCAAAAGGTGCTTCCCAATGCTACCAAGAGTAAAACCGGGAACACTGCGCATAAAATCATGCTGACACAACACCAGCAACGTCGGGTTCACAGTGATGGGACCTGCTCCACATGTAGGACATTCACCAGAAGAAGGCGGGACACTGACTTCCGGGACAGGTTAGATCATGACCCTACTGGAACTTGAGGTAGCTGGCATTGTCATTGTTGCACGAGACAAAATGTGATGGTCAGCGTCTAGCTTGCAACAACACATGCCGGCAAATAGAGGAAAGATCGCGATTCCCTTTTTTGCCGATGAAATCATCTTTGGTTTCTTTACAAAGGAATCAGTATTTTCCTCAATGGATCAGATATTATGTATGCTGTCCTAGTGATACGTTGACTCTATGATTTTCCAACCACGCGGCCGTACTTGGGCCACAGACCAAGAGGTCAGAATTCAGGGTAAATTACCGTACCCCTGGCGAATTTCTTCTGCACTTCGTACTCAGAGTCCGTGGGATCAATTCCGACAGCATGATCTGCATGGGATGAGATAGGTAGCGGGTGTGGATCCACTGATCGTCAATGTCAGCCTATGGCCCCGGAAAGCAGTCCGAAAGAAATGTTCCATTTGCAGAAATGAAGCCGGGGGCCCTGCAGATCTAAATTCACTAGATCACGGTAGCTGTCCAGATCTGCGGTCAATGAGTTGCTCCTGCCTACGCATACACTAAGTAGTAAATACTCGTCATAATGCGAGCTATAAAAGAACGACATTTCCCCGCCTCTCAACCACCATCCTCGAGCAATCCCATCCTCACTACCAGAATCGCTTACCCATCCGAATCCCACTTGCCCAGTGAAACCATTGTGTTCCAGGAGTGTAAGTGAGCTTACAATTCACGCATAATGAAACGGACTATAAACATACTCATACCTCAACCCAGTAGTAAAAATCCGCAACCCAGACACACAAAGACACCATGCAATTCTCTCCGCTCCTGGCCATTGCCATTGCCAGCGCCGTCGCCGCTCAATCTCCTCTCGTAAGTCACGCACCGCCATTGCCTCGAAACACGAGCCGACGTGGCGTGTCTAATGTGCCTCACGCAGGCTATTGTTTATTCCGACTCCGACTCGTCCGGGCTATCGGAGCCAATTCTCGCGGAAGGCGAATGCGTCGGCATCGGGTCCAGTGGCATGGCTCCTGAGGTGGGATCCATCTACGTCGCCCCAGACGTCACATGCACCACCTACTTTGACCCGGGGTGCCAGGACACGAATCAGGTCTTCTCAAGCACCCAGTCCGACATCCCGGGAGAGCGGGACGCACAATCTATTCTTTGCCAGAAGAAGAACTAGGACCAGGGTAGATAGTGGTGACGTCGAGAGCTGGGGTTTCCAACACCTCTCTGATTTGCCGTATGTACCTATCTCGTGTTCTTTGTATACCGCAGACTTGAAGAAGCCATAAACAAAGGACATTATCATTATTGTTAGTGTATCATTCTCTACCCTCAGACAACCTATTTCTTGGTTTCAAGAAATTCCAATCCTGGACCGTTCTTGTTACTCCCAGGAGAGGACAGTCTATATGGCCAAAGACCAGTCCACGGCTTGTGCCAAGATCTATTGGAACCCACTGCACTGAACCGTAAGTCTCTGAACCATACGATCCGCAAAGTATGGATTATGCCGCATTACAGTGCTCAACGACACCCTGCTGACTACCGCGGCCACTCGTCAGGATATATGGATTGTGCACGCCTGCCTGGTGTGTTGCATACACATCAGCTCCCCTCATCTTAAGCATCCTGACACAGTACATCCTGACTAGCCTACAAGCAAAGATTAGTCACGAGTGAAACAAGTTTGAGAATTCAGATCTAGACTCTTACTCACAATCGGAAGTACGCAGCATTTTGCGGATTTGCCCGCCTTCGAGCAGATATCTTTGAAGTCCGTCTGATCGGATGGCGCAGGGTTTGGGGTCGTGCAGTTGAGGTCCAGAAGCCCGAGGACGTCGCTGCCACAGCATTGGGGCTGGCCATACAATCCGGCGGGGCAGAGTGCGCCGGTGCCGGCACTGCTGCTGCTGCTGCCGCCGCTGTTGGGGCCCTGGGCGAGAGCGGTTCCGAGTAGGAAAGACACGACTGGGAGGAACTTCATCTAGAAAGGGGTGGATGGGAAGATGGAAAGTCGATGGGGAAAGCACCAGATTCGGGAATATTCTAGAGTGGAAGAGAGCGAGATAGGTTTCTGCAAGCACGGATGGATGAGAGAGATGGAGGGCAAAAGAACTCGGGCAAACGGTCCTGTGCTTAAGTACCTTTGCGGCCGGGGCCCCGTGCAGACTGTAATTGGGTCCTTTTCACATTGATTCTACTTTGCTAGGTTTAGTTCCACGTTTGTGTATATCATTTGCCGGAACCTAGGGCTTCAGATCTTGCCTATAGTGGCAGCAGCAGAGGTAGTGGAGAGGGGTCAAGATCACAGTGGTCACAACCCGTCCACAATCGTGGAAGCATCGAACCGAGCAGCAGGCGAGTTAGCGATCTTTGATGGATCTGCGATCGTGAGAAATTTTGCCATTCGACACGTTTCTTCCACACATCCAAATAAGGAAGGGATCGTAACGTTGATCCAAGGAGATCGATCAGCCACTGGCGATCACTGCAGCGTCGGGACATAGCAGATCTCTTATCCTTTTATATTCTGCGTGGAAGATTGATGAGCCCCCTCCTCTCTCGGGCCAGTGGTAGTGTTACTCATCTCCTCGCTCCCCGCACCCCCTGCCCCGGGGGCTTCACAAGGAAGCTCCTCTCATCTGTCATATAATGCGGACAAGGATATCGTCAGACCCTCAACTCACCCAGACACGCGAGATACGGTACGTCTGGCACAATCAATGCTCGGAGTTAAATAGTAACTGTCTACTCCATAGTTACATGCTATCGACTAAAGCGTGTCAAAGGAATTACGACAGTACCAAGAAGTCGAGCCCTGCGAAAATCTATCCCCGCAGTACCTTGTCTCCACTTTGACGAGATGCGTTGTTTTGGTGATCCATGATGCCCTAGACCATCTTATGCCCCATAGTTCTGAGCACGTCTTTTCAGCAAGCACTGCGTCTAGAAAAGTCCACCAGATATCTAATTTGTATCATAAATTCGATTGAAAAGCCGTAGAACAAGGATCCGAGATAATGAGCCCATGACGTTCCGAGCGTTGTCACTTGACACTGTATACTAATACCCTGGCAAATTCTTGTCTGCGGGGTACTGACTTGTCGGCATCCAATCATTCCCCCTCTGCTGTAAAGGATTGGATCTGTAGATACTATACTGTACGTCACGTGCTCCCCTTCCGCCACAAACCGGGTCTGAGCCCAGGCCATCGTGACCAGCCTAGAGGCCAGATTTCAACAAGACAATCGTTCGCCCGAAAGAAAAAAAAAGGATAAAGATCGTTACGTTTCTGGGCTCGGCATACGAGAGCAAGCCCGGCTGCTTTCGGCTGCTTTGCTAGCCAATGGCACAAAGACTTCCTGGAGACCGCGCCGCGTCTAGAATAAAGGTAGGTCTCTGGAACCTCGCAATCGACGCCCGAAAAGCTCTCTTCTCCCTCCCATCGCCCCCCTCCCTTCCTCAAACACCACTGCGGCATGGTGACTTGCTATCAAGCCCAGAGACGGGCTCAAAAGCCAACACCACCAAGGACACCGGCGAGCCCACCGAGCGCCGCATCGAGGTCGAGGCTAGGAACAATTTCTTCGGCATCGTCGTCGTCGTCGTCGTCGTCGTCATCAAGAAAAGGAAGTTCGAGGGTGTCGTTGTCGTCATCGTTGTCGTCGTCGTCTCCGCCGATGGCGCCGAGGGTGTTCTGGCTAACGGCCACGACCCCGTTGACCCCGGGATCGACCAAGCCCGGATCAACGGCGGGATCAACGGCGGCAGTGCGGCCGCTGACCGGGTCTTGGGCTAGAGCTATTCCCAGTAGGAAAGCTAGGACGTGAATGATATTCATTGCAGCGGGCTTCGGAGATGGAAGAACTCAAGCGAATCGGCAGAGCTTCCAACGAACGATGACTTCCGGCTGCCTGAGGTCGACCAGAGGGAGCTGATCAGGCCTATTTATCGAGACAATGTATGTATTGGGCCTGGACATCGGAAGTTCTCGGGATTCCCCAGTCGGGAGGATCAAGCCTTTCATTGGGGCGATCATTGATTTCCGTAAGTAGACTCTTCCGTTGCATCGAGCCCAAAGAAGATGGGATCATCAAGAAAAGGCAGCTCAGCTACGGGTGATTATTGGAACGTTGGGAGATGTCTGATCCTCAGGCACTTTGCAATACTGTACAGCTCACCCACCCTCGAATCCTGACCGGTGCAACAAGCACGCCACATTTGAATAGTGCGTTTCCACAAAGCCTAGAAGATCAATAAAAATGCGCCTTGGGCGATAAGCCTTGGTATATGTTATGAGGTATATGATACTACCCGCAGCCCAATATGCTTATCCTTTCATTTGTGTTCCCGCCGGTGGACCACGGGGCATTGTCAAAATTCGCGGCCGGGGAGGGTACATTGTTCTAACACATCCCATACTCACACGGTAAGATGATAACTATCCCTGGTGACTACTCCGTACAGCGGCTATTTTTCGGCATCTGAACGGTTTACGCTCCCGTGGTTGAGTTGTAGATACATCACATCCCAGTCCCCTCACCGTTTTCCACGCAAACAGCATCCTAAAACTAGAGGCAAGAAGAAGACAATGTAAGAGAAAGATATCAGAAGAAGGAATCGGAATGTCACTGGACCTCCATTGAACTGGTTCGAGATTAAGTTTCAGGCATTTTCCAGATTATGTAAATGCCATAACGTGGCGGGGGTCGAGTTCAGGAACTTGGAAGGAAATTGTACCTACCTCATAAGTTCCCCAGGGGTATTGAATGAATAATAAGCGTAGGGATGACCTTTCATCAAATCTTCCTACCGGTATTTGACTTGTTCGGTTTACAGAGCCAGAAGAAGAAGGGATCGGAGGGAAAGCAGATGATCAATCTACCGGCAATCATTGCAGCAGTGGGGCATGTCAATTCCTTGGCGCTGCACACCGACGCAGAAAGGAATTATAGGCAGATGGTACGGATTACAGTATACTACTAGACAGCCGAACGTGTTGTCATAGCCCTGCGTCACGGAAGTTCAAAAGATTGACAACCCCGTGCTCCTGTCAATCTCTCTGAGCCAGCCCTTCGGAACCCCCATTTGCCTGGCAATGAAGCCGTCCGCCAAAGCGAAACTCGACAAAATGCAGCCACCGGCCGCTGATACGCTCCCGCTCACCAACATGAATGACCGGCGAGTTCGGGTCTTCTGGCTTCTGGAGATCGTGGCCATACTCCAATTCATTGTCTGGCTTGTTGTGGCCAGCCACGTGGCAGCTATACCCGTTGGCTTCCGTCCCTCGGCGGCAAAGTTCACCGTGCAGTCTCATCTGAGTCCATCTTCAAATGCGACTATACTCCACCATTCTGACCGCGAAGGGGGGGTCCATCCTGTAAGGCCTGCGCAACAGGCCGCGATCGATCTCTGGTTTGGCCTTTGTTTCCCCGTGGCCGTGGACGCCTTCGCGGTCGTCTTGACGTTCAACCGCGCGCTCATCCGGAAGTTCCACAACGCCGTATCGCAGCGCTTGGTCTTTCTCGCTTCCATGATCCTCTGGGCCGTGTGGTCGTGGAATGCAGAGCCAGGGGCCTTTGCGGCGCAGCACCCAGTTCTGTCCCTGGCGGGCGGCTTCCTTCTCTACGGGCTCCTGGGCTCGATCCTCGATACGCTCGAAACACGCGCCACCCCCCCCCCCCGGCCTGTTGGGCCACGTTTGCAGAATACAGCAAGACTCTGGGCCGGACGGAGACATCTTGGGCGCACGCGGCCACTCTCGCAGCGGTGGTCGGCGGGCTCGGGTTACTCTCGACCTGGCTCATCCCGGCCCCCTGGTCGGCCGGCCTTCCGGTCATACACATCCTGTCAGAGGTTCGTGGAGACACACCCCAAGCCCCCATCAATTCTTCGGTGACACTGACTGCTGGGGGGGTCCAGTCGCTGATCGTATCGACGATGGGCGCAGGGAGGACGCCTCGCTATATCTCGCTGGGCAGTCCTCTCTTCTTCGCCACGGTTTGCGTGCATTGGGGGGTGGTGCCGGTATCGCACAACCCGCGTCTTTCGATCACGCCCCTATGCTTTCTGGGGCTGGTTCTTCTCAGTCGGCTGCTGCTCGACGCGCATCTGTCGACGGTGCTGCGGTCGCGTCCGGAGCTCGAATGGTCTCGGCAGAAGGTTTTGATCTCCACCCCGCGCCTCCTGGCCATGTGCATTGTGATGCTCGCTTGCGAATATGGCGGACTGAGGGTCATCACGTATATTAAACTCATCTCGGTGTTGGTATTCTTTGGCTTGGGAATTGCTGGGTATATGGGGGCGGCTGCATACAATATCGTGGTGAAGCTGAGTGAACTACCTGATTATCATGGAGACAAGTTGTAGTTTGGGGCGTTCCTTACGTGGACGCGGGCGTCTCAATGATTGCCTTCCGTTGAGGGCGGACGGAAAGTGCCAAGTGTTGGTACTGGATTCTGAGTAGTGTTGCTATCTTTATTGGGGAAATATTTCATGTCAGCCGAATTGGAAGCAGAGATTCTGTTAAACTGAAGAGCAGCGGAATAATTATTCTTAACCGAGCTCAATGATTCTGGCTATCAGAACTTTATGGGGAAATGTATCTGATAAGGAGGGTCCATCAAGAAATCCCCCTAGAGGGTCAAACCCGGTGTGGAATGTGGAATGTAGAATTCAAGAACAAAGTGCCAATTGTAAGTTCTGTAGTGTAAACGATCGTGGGTAAAAACGCAGAGAATGCGAGGGATTGACCGTTCATGATGGCGATCATTGAATCTGATATTAGATCTGCTCCATCACAGTGCCGGATAAGGAAGGGGTCGTCAGGCAAGCAGATCAGTCACTGACGATCATCATGTTGGGACAATATCCAAATACTTGGCACTGCACCCTTAGTCACAAACTAAAAGTAAAGGATCGTATAATGCAGAACAGTACGGAGTGCAGCTAGCATGCTTCTCAATATGCCTAAGTCATATCCTTTGCGGATGATTGAACAGGAGGCGCCTAGCCTACTCACTTTCAGCAGATCATCTTAGCAACAGTGGTAGAAGGGCATCGAAGCACATGGAGGAACTCCGAACTCCATTGTTAGAGTTCAATAGCCGGCGAATAAAGATGGTCGACCCGGAGGTTATTTTGCCCGAAAGACACGAACTTGATTTATACTATACGAAAGACTGCCATGTCCACATCACCAATGCACCCAAACCCTCTCCCCGGCACCGCCCAAGCCCTAATTACTTGTAAAATAATTCACCGCCACCAACGACCCCAGCTTAAACTCCGCCTCCGCGGCATCAAGATCATAACGCATCCGATGCATATTCCCCAACTTCTGGCCCCCAGGCGGGGCGTACTTCTTCCCCTCAAAGCTCGCCGGCTGCTCGTACAGGAAGAAGATATACCGGTGCGGCGAGCTCCCCGGCGGCGGGGCGGGACCGATGTAGTTCGCCACGAACGGGGCCGTAACTTTCAGGACATGGACGTTCGGATCGGTCTCCGATGGAGTGGGTTGTAGGCCGGGCTGGATCCAGTGCAGGATGGGGCCGAGGACGCCGAAGGAAGGGAAGGGGGCGTCGATGTCGAGGCCGATGACCATGTAGGTCGTGCTTGGCGAGAGGTTGCCGAAGGAGAGTTCCGGGGGCGATTGCGCATCTGTCACACAGCATGAGGCTTGTCAGTCTTGGTGGCACATTGCCCCGCATTTTGTGGGTTACTGACCCGCTCGGGGGATGTACTGGCCCGGTTGCACATCCCTGTGTTGGCCGACATTTAGGCCAAGCACTTTGGTGGCGTCGGCCTCGATTAGCGAGATGGCTTTCTTGACGCTGTTGTTGGTAGGCATCGTGTATGAGGATAGAGAGGCTTGGCTGCTTTGCTAAGTTGTGTGCTTTACATGAGTAATGTCGAGAGGATGGTTCATGGTCTCTTCACCGGTTTGCTGAGTTGGCGATCGGCTTTAAGGGTCGGAGATTGGGCAGCTCCGGCGGAGATAAGATTCAGGTGTTGAAGTCAACAATGTATACAATTCTCTAATAGATGGTACAGAGAAGGGCTCCGGAGATAAGAATGCATCTTTTATCTCCGTCTCATTATTACTGGTATTACTGGCTCCAATTGACACAACAATAGAATGACAGAATGATTGCCGGAGAATGACCTGCACAATTAATATCCCGAATTACCTTGACTGCCCTAGAACTTGATTCTCCATCGAGTATATTTCTGATTCAACTCCAAGCTACATTGAAGCTAGTCAGATGGATCGAAAGCAAAGCATGATACACGCACATCCTACCGCACTTCCCTAATCCTTCGTCCGAACATGCTCGTCGGAACCACCTTCCGTGCCACTAGAGTCTTCATCCAACCCCCAGCCAAATGGGTGTGGCACCACGTGTCGGGCTTCGATGAAGATCTTCCAGATAATCGTGATGATATCACGACCGAACCCAGCACCCTTGTAGGGTCTGGTTGTGTATTGGTACTAGAAAAAATGCCATTAGCGAACGCTCTCTGCATGCCCAAGACTCTTCAGGCGGGGTTGCTTGCCTTCCCCGTCTTTTCCAATCGGTAAAAGACCATGGTGTCCCCGTCGGTGGCCAGGCCGTAGACGACACGCTCCAGCTCGCTCGCGTCTCGCCGGGCTTGGACAACCATGACTAATATGACATGGCATGGGGCGGTTAGTAAGCTGTCTGAGTTTCAATATGCCTACAGGAGAAGAGCTAAGGACAACATACGCAGGTAGGCTAGGAGCTCCGTGTCCGGATTCGAAGTCATCGGCCTGTCCCTCTCCAGGACCACGAAGTGCACCCGGGGGCGACGGTTACGTCTGCGGGAGATCACAGTGAAGTCCGGCATTCCTGAGAGTCTGGCACGTCTCCCTTCCAAGTTGTAGTTCAGTGCGGCTCTAGACTGCACGTACGTCATGCAGGCATCAATGCCGTTGACGACGTTCACCTCATAGGCGATGCGGTGGAGCGTCCACTCGAGCGCGCTGCTGGGCATTCTGTCGCTTCGCTTGGGCTCGACAAGAGAGGGTTGCGTCATCGAGGTGAGGAATTCAGCTACCTCAACTATCAGTTACCCGCGAGCTTGACGCACCAAACACCCCCTTTGTGGCAACCGACTCACCGGAGATCGGAACACCAGCTGAAGGGGCGTCCCAGTCGTAGCCTTTGTCGCTCGGTGAGACCCCGAAGGTGCTGGTGAAGAAGTTGTGTTGGAGGGTCCAAGCCCAAAGGGTAGACGTCTCATGCTCGGGTCCGAATCTCAGGCGTTGGATGCGATACTCGAGGTCGACCAAATACTTTCTCTCCTCTTCGATCCGTTCAATTTCCATCCTGGCGCACTCCAACGCTTCGCATAAATCTTCCATGCAGTAGTCGATCGTGGTGATGGCTGACTCATGGGACTCGAGCAATTTCTTCAGCTCTTCAGATGCGTCGTTCATATTGAATGAATGATCCGGGCGTGGGAGCAGAGCCCCCTCCTGCCATCGATCTGGTATTCTTGACATCGTGCCACAGGCCAGGGAAGATGCAATGTCTTTTCCTCGAGATGAGAATAGAAGATGTTGTTGGGTTGGACATGTGAAGTGCTGTATGAGGTTGTTGGTAGGAGCCGTGCTTGCGAGGCCAGAGAATGAGGACAGGAGTCATGGGATGGGACGGGTTGCCAATTTCGATCCGGATGTTGTCATGATGATTGCCACGCTCGACATAGATGCGGTAGGAGTAGCCATGATGATGTACCCACGGCTAGGTAATGAAGGAGGCTTCTTCCCTAGGACAAATCTTTCCCGTGTCATCCATCTAACAAAACACCATCTGGCTCATTTGAGACCCCACACAGATCTATCAGCCTACTCCTATATCTCCACATCGAATCACCAACCATGCGGTGCTGCCTATTCATCAAAGTGGGCGCATGGATCGACGCCAAGAAAGAGGTCTTCCACGAGCATCGCGGAAACTTCCACGAGGCGCAGGGCGCGCGCCTGCGACTGTTCGCCTGGGACATAGCAGCCCGCAAATTTGATACTGCATCCGAACAGCAGCAGGCAGTCCATCTCTGGCGCAGCATGAGATCCCTCATCCAAAACGACAACGACCTCAATCTCGCGATCCAACACGAGGCAGCCCTGCAGCACAAACATAAAGCTCTGGACGCAAGGCTCCAGCATCTCGTCGCCACCAGCCACGTCGGTCCCGGGCCCATTTTCTCGGCCATGTCCCAGCTGCAGGCCCTCGAGATCCAGCTGCGCACGGTCCACGCGGAGATCTGGCAGCTCGACCGGACGGCGCACCGGATCCTGCGCGGATTCCCCGCCGGCTTTGGGCCGGTCAAACGTGGGGTGTGCGCCAACCGGGCCAGGACGGATTGGCATATGACGGAGTCTCTGCAGGAGGACTGCGCGGGCCGCGGCGGGTGCTGCGGGCGCGGGTGCGGCTGTTGCGCGAGACCGCGGAGTGCGCACCGGGCGAAGCAGGGCCATTGCACCGCGGCCTGTGCGTGCTGTGAGCGGGCCCGTGGCTTTGCAGTAGACAGGCATGTCCGCTGGGAGCCGGTTCGTTTGCCAGCTTTGGAAGGTGCTGAATGGATCACGGGGGACATGCTGCAGCTGTTCGTCGCCTATGCGTTTGGGCTGACCGTGGAGGATGAATGGCTTTGACGGGTGGTGTGAGGTTATGCTACAGAAGGATGGCGGTGGACTTGCTAGCTTTTGACGTTAAATGCTTGTGGTTTAAAGAAGAGCCTGTTTGGATTAATATTATGCGCTTTTCCTTCGGTTCTTGCCGTCCGATCACCTACAGTTCTGTGCTTCCGGGCCTTTCGAGTCTTGATGTTCATTGTGCCCGTTTTATTGTACAGTACCTTTATATATAATTGTGGAACCCCTGTAACATGCAGCCACCAGAGACCCTGCGGAAAGCTTGGGTCGCTTCCACAGCAACACCTTCTGAAAAAGAAAAGCTTACGTAATAACAGGCGGATCCTTGATGTGAAGTATATCACAGGTGATAGAAGAATTAATTATCAGCAATTTGACAATTGCAGGGTGGTTGTATAATAAGTAAGATGATGACAATATGATAGGCCGCAGGAAGCCAGGGCCGTCAACAATATCCATCCATGATGCACTCGGCAGCTCGAGATATACCAATGATGTCACTCCCAGCGTGTTCCAATCTTCAGACTGCTGACCTGCAGATTCACCACCAATCAATGCAGGTCCATCCGACGGACATACGCTTAAACCCGGGTCAGCTGTCAGCATTTAGCCTGTGGTCCGTGCAGTAATCCACATGCATGGAAGAGACCACGAATAGGAAAAGACACCGAGCTCCCGAGCTCCCGAGTTCGGCGCTTCTCTGTCATCAACCTTAACTTAGCCGAGCGATGAGCCGATCGGACCCTGGATTTAGCGATGCGGTGCTCGATTGACTGTCGCCTATTCTCTTCCCTCTGACTTATATATACCCCGTCCCAGCTGCAACAGAAGTTAGACAAGACTACAGCATACGACTGCAATTACCATTTCATCACTATATCCCAATTCACCATGGTCAAATTCCTCCCTTTCGGCGATCTCCAAGTCCCCTCGCCCGGTTTCGGCGCCATGGGCCTCAGCTTCGGGCTGGGCAGCAACCTGAGCTACGAGGAGGCCGAGCCCGTGCTTCTGAAGGCGATCGAGCTGGGTTGTACTTTCTGGGATACTGCCGTGCGTGAACCCTCTCACTATCTTCGTAGCAGCATTTTGGACCTGTCTAACCCTCAATTCACAGGTTGTCTACCAAGCCGGTGTCAACGAGAAACTTCTGGGCGACTTCATTCGCAAGCACAATGTCCGCGACAGGGTCTTCAGTACGCTCCTCTCACCTTCACCACAAACAATCCGACCACTAACCCGAATGGATGAATGATCACAGTCGCCTCAAAATGCGGCTTCGACGTCTTCGGCAACAAAGGCGTCACCAACTCCGCCGCCCACATCAAGCAGTACATCGAGGGAACGATCGAGCGACTCGGCTTCGCCCCGGATCTGTACTATCTACACCGAATCGACCCTAGTACGTCGCAGCCCCCAAGCACAAGATTCCCCAGAACTTGAAACGAATCCTGAAAATGATAGACACGCCCCTCGAAGAATCCATCCCCGCACTCGACGAGATCCGCAAAGCCGGGAAGACCAAGTACATCGGTCTGTCGGAGTGCTCTGCGGCGACGCTGCGGAAAGCGAACTCTAGTAAGCCCCCCCCCCCCCCCCTTTTCTTCTTTTTTATCGACAAATTCCTCTTCTGGGGTGAACGTATGGTCAAAGTATTAATGGAATATGTCTAGTCGCCAAGATCGACGCCGTGCAAGCGGAGTACTCCGCCTTCGAGACCATCCACGAGACGGACGGGCTGATCGCGACCGCCCGGGAGCTGGGCGTCGCCTACGTGGCGTACAGCCCGCTGGGCCACGGCTGGCTGGTCGACAACTTCGACTACCAGTCACCCGAGGACTTCAAACCGGATGATTTCCGGCGGACGTGTACGGCACCCCCCTTCTTCCCATTCCCATCCCCATCCCCATACCCGGCTCCATCAATCTGGACCCCCCTCTCTTCAAACAAAACCAAAAAAAAAAAAAAAAAAAAAAAAAAAAAAAGAAAGTGTCTCGTGGCTGATGATTTGGTTTGTCCGGCAGCCCCCAAATTCCAAGGCGAGAACTTCTACAAGAACAAGGCGATCGTGGAGGAAATCAAGACGCTGGCCGCGCGCAAGGGCTGCTCCGTCAGCCAGATCGCGCTCGCCTGGGTCGCCGCCCAGGGGATGATTGCTATCCCCGGGACGACCAAGGTGCACCGGCTGGAGGCGAACTGGGCGTCGCGCGAGGTGGAGCTGACCGAGGCGGAGCGCGCGGAGATGCGTCGCATTGTGGACAGCGCCAAGCCGCAGGGGAACCGGTATGGGGCTGCGAATCAGGCGCTGGTTGGGCATTAGGGTGGTGGAATCGGGATGAGGCGGGGGAAAGGGGTGAGTTGGTTGGGGTTTGATGATCGAATTGAAATATTGAAGGATTCTGGATTGATAGGCTGTTGCTCGGAATTCACTTATATCAAGTCGAGCGATGTCCGGTTCGAAAGTGCACTATTCGGTAGTGTCGGTGTTTAGGGCGATCCGACATGGGGGCCTGTGGTCTGCGCCGGGACTGGTCACACGATGGAGGTCTGTTCTTAGCCTCGGCGAGCTCGATGTAGTGTATCAGGCATAACGCGTCGCCCATCTACCCATACAACTTTAGGGTAGCTGCTTCCACATCGGATCAATGGTCGAATCATCGACAGCCCAACTGCTACCACCCTTGGCACAGAACACTGAGACGCATTAACACATGATATAATGGGGAAGGAAAGCTAACTCTATCCCCCACTACAAAGTTTATCCCACCATGCACTCATTCAAAAAGACATAGAAAATTGTCAAATCACATTAACCTAGAATACCATAATAGAATCTGACCAAAACAACCAATGAAACAGATAGTCAAACAAAAACACCACGCCCCCAAAAGCTTCCAGGGCAGGGCTAGCAAACTAGCAAGTGTTCACCAGAATCTTATCGAACGCCATAGTCGGGCCGCCCGTGTAGCAGTTGGGCGACCAGCCGGCGGACACGTCGGGGTTGTTGTAGCAGCTGGAGCCGTACTGGCAGAAGGCGACGCCGCAGGCGGAGGCCCCGCCGGCGATGGAGCCGCTGGCCCAGGTGTAGCCGTACTGGTAGACCTGGTTGCCGTTCCCGGTGTCGTAGGCGATGGTCTCCTGGTGGAAGGTGCCGGTGCAGTCGTCGCCGGTCCACAGGTTGACGGTCACGTACTGAGAGCTGGCCAGGGCGCCGGTGGCGGCGAGGAGGGCGGTGGTGAGGGTCTTGGTGAGCATTTTGAGGATATTCGGTGGTTGGTTTGGGGGAAAGTTTAAAGTCTGTGAGGGTTTAGATTGGCTCTGATAGCTGGGAAGGGAGATGGATATGCTTACTGTGAGGGATTGAATGGGAGATGAAAGTGATAATTGTGATCGATGCTGATGAGTGGACTGTAGAAGAGGGTGTCTCGACCTATTTATATTGTCGAGAGCTTCTCCTGGATGGTATCAGTTGCCGGGCAAACACCTATCCTGCTCATGGCATCGGAATCAGTCCTCCCTCTATGCCCCGCGTGAGTCCGTCGGAGATAATCCAACCCTCGTATTCATCTATACTCCAACCCCGACAATCTGAGACCCTCGTATTCCAATAGACTCTAACCTCAGCACGGCTGGCGGGCCGGACCGGTGGGGCGAGAAGTCTCTTATCTCTCTCAATCAGCAGCCGCACCTTTTCCTGCCAAGATCGCAGGGCCCACTGACGACCCTGATCACTAACCAGATTCAGAATATGGAGTTGAAGACCTCATCTACGCTGAAGAATTTTTCCAGTGTGGACCTCAGGGGAATACGAGATTGTCTTTGCAGCGGCCGCTCTATAGGGCAACTCGACTACGCTGCAGTCGTCTTGGCGGAACGTAACGAGGAATCTCGTCGCGTCACGAGAGCATTAACTGCTGTAGGCTATATCAAAGGTCTTAAGACGCTAGGGTAATGGTGTCAGAAGATATGATGCCCTAGATGAAAGGCGCAGCTGTGACTGTGGTATCGCAGAGAGACATACCCCAGGTTACACTAGATTCTTGAACCCCTGATTTCCTACATTACAGATCCCACACGAACTGTGACCCAGATACTGCAGAATTCAGGAACAACAAGGGTCTCTTCTTCAGGGATGCAGCCGGCGGCACGAGCGGGGAAAACCCTACCAAAGATCTCTGGGTTCCGATCCGCTGCCAGACCTGAGTGGGTCGGGCTATGCGGTGACTAGGCCGCATGAAGCTATAGCACCATTGACTCTTTCGCAACCATTGGCTCTTTCGGTTGGAAACAATTCACTAAAACTCAGCAATTGAATAGTGGTGAGTGTGGGTCCTCGTCCGAAAGGATCAATTGAGAAAACGGCCAGACCGGTTCATGATAACAAGCGAACTAGTTACCGCTCTCCTGTCCAGGAGTGAGCCGAGGCTCATTAGTTGATGAGACTTGAAGCCTAAAGGATACCACGAAGTCATAGATCTGGAAGTTTTCTAGTCAAGACCTTGGCTCTGCTGAGAACCCGTCACGTGACCTCTTAAGACCTTGCTCGCCTCCACAGGTATAGTTGATTCTTTATTCATCTAAGTAAAGTCCTTCCTCCATACAACATTATAAGAAATAGGGATAGCCTTCACATCCCCACTGATATGCGTCTCAAAAATCAACGATTTTGGTATGTGGGGGGGAATCCCAGCCCCAACAGGTTTGTCATACTAAGCACATATATCCCGGAATCCAGTAAATTGTGATTTGCATAGGAGATCCGCATCCACAATGGTGGCAACACTCAACCCGTCGCAGTATTCCCACCACCCACCCACCTCAACCCTCAACCCCTACAATCCACACCCCAAGAAAACCACCTCTACGCATCCCTTTCCTCCCCCGTCGTGTGCGCACTCGCATTAATCTGCACATCCGTCAAATACCCACCAAACTTCCGCAAATTCACCCTCTTCTCGAACCTACACACTCATCAGCACAGTCACCCAACCCACAACCCACAAACACAAAACCTGAATGTAAGGGGTAACATACAACTCATCAATCTCCGCCGGCGTGCGGCGCGTGACCTCGGGCAGAATGAACCAGGCAACAACCACCGCGACGGCGCCGGTGCCAGCGAAACTAGAGGTCCCCCGATTAGCTCACGATCGATCCCAGCCGGACGATAATACCCAGTGAACATACAAGAATCCCGTCTTGGGCCCCCAGTGCGTCGTCTCCCCGTTGATCATCAGCGGCGTGCAGAAGCTGAACATGATGGCCACGAGGTTCGAGGACGCCAGGGACCAGGCGGCGGTTTGGGCGCGGAGGCGCTGCGAGGGGATTTCGGCCGCGTAGGCGTAGCCGATGGCTGAGGCGCCGGTGGTGGAGAAGGTGGCGAGGCAGGCGAAGAAGATCTGTGCGTGGTTAGGTTACTCGGGGGAGTACAGAGGGGAAGGGGAGGGGGTTAGTAGGCTTACGAGGAGCGAGCTCAAGCTCGACGTCGTGTAGTCGAAGCAGCCGACGATCCCTAATGCTAACACGGAGAGGACGGTCACCCCGTACGGATAGACGGTCAGGGGCCGTCGGCCGACGCGGTCGGTGAGCACGCAGGTGACGATCATGGCAATGATCTGCACGCACGACAGGATCAGTGTGACGAGGAAGGGGTCATCGTTGCCGGCGTACTGGACTGTATCGATGCGTCAGCGGCATTTATCAGTGTGGGAGGAGGAGGGACGGGCATACAGAAGTAGGTCGCGTAGGTGTTGAACACGGAGAGCCCCACGAACTGCTGGGCGATCTTGGGCCAGCCCGCGATAACAAAGCGGAGGAGGTTGCGCCCCTGGAACACGGCCCAGGCCCCTTGGCTGCGGTTGCGTTCGGCGAGGCGGCGTTCCTCCGTGATGGTCGCGGTCATGATGCCGATCTGCTGGTCCACGCTGTAGCCCTGGACGCGGCCGCAGCAGAGGCGCAGCACTCCGGCCGCCTTCTCCGGCCGGTCCTTGCCCACCAGCCACCACGGTGACTCTGGGAGGAGCACGAAGATGACGCCTGCAACCCCGACCATGGCCCACTGTTTGCGGTCAGCGCAGTCGCCACGCCGAAGTTGTCAGTACGAACCTGGGAGTAGATCGGCGTTCGGAAATCATAGGGATCCGTAGAGTGCAGGCGGTTGAGGGCAACCGAGGCGAAGAGTTGCCCGATGACAAACCAGCTGTGCCTGAATTAGCCAAGCGCTGAATGAAAATACGTAGGTAAAGTCCAGCACTGTACAAGCTATACGCGTTGATGAGGAACCCTCGCAACTGGGTCGGCGCAATCTCGGACAGATAAAGAGGCATGGTCGACTGCAGCATCCCCACCCCCATGCCGGAGAAGATCTTGGCCACGAGCCAGTGGTCCCAGTGCGTAGCGAACGATTCGATCATCACGCTCTACACCAATATCGTTCAGCAGGAGGTCCGCGGACGGGAAGGGGAGGGCGCATACAATCACGAAGGTAAGGAAGATGATGTACAAGGCGATCTTACGGCCGTAGCCGTCGGTCACGTACTGAAGCAGCTGTATCGCCGGTCGTCAGTCTCATAGAAAAGTCAAGCGAACCGCAAGACTGACAATTTGACCGACGGTTTGGCCAGCAGACTGAATCCCACCCCACGCGGAGATATACTTGCCCGCGATGATCGGCGTTCCCGGGCTAGCCATCTGCTGGATAAATCCGGTGTTGGACACCACGCCGCCGTTGAGGTTGATCTCTGGATCAATTAGCGACTTTCTTCTTTCGTTTTATGATTTCCCCAAGACAAGCTTACGATACCCGTCCAGCGAAGCACTGAAAGCCGCAGCCATTGCGATCATCGTGACGAACCGGTACCGGCCCAGACTCTCCCAGACACTAAGATCATCGAGTTCCGACCGCATCAGCGGCTGGCCTTTTTCGATGGAGGCATGTTGTTGCTCGGTGGGGAGGTGTTCCACCCTCTCAATCTCGACTTTCTCGTGTTCCATGGCGATAAGCACCTGTGTAAGGGATTCGAGTACCAAGAAGGCAGAAAGAAGCCTTCTGCGGGGCCCCGCATTTGGATTTATACGGGAGAGGCGCACGGGGCGTGTCGGCTAAATGGAGTCGCGGGGAAAAATGGGGTGTTCTCCCGCTCAACAATATTCCCCCAATCAGGGTGTATACCAGCGTATGCCAGCGTCGGCAAGCTTTTGCCAATAATCAGCCCAGTTGCAGCAGTGCTTGCATTCACCGCACATACCCCGCAACTCGCTGTCTCTTGGCCCGAGGAGGGCAAAATGAGCCTATTAGCCGTGCTTGTGGTAGCTCGCCAGGGTTCTACATTACTGAACCTTTCAGTGATTAGTTAAAGGGGACGCTAGGGTCTTTTCGTGGGCACAGTTGACGCAATTCTATACCTGGCCATACATACGCCCCTCTCACAAACATAACAATAGTTTGTTCACAGAAACCGAAGTCGAAAGCCTTTCCCTTTCTTGCCATGCATTCATATTCCTTCCCCACTTCCCTGATATGGTGGATGAGAGCATCAGGTTTCCGATCGGGCTGCTTTAAGTCGACAACAAGCTAGAAGTGGCCAACTACTTCCAGAGTTCACCCCTGGTGACATACGACCCAGTTCATTCGGGTTCCAGAACCTTTCACCTCCTTGCAACTCGAAATCACGGTCGGTGTAGAGCAAGTTCTACCTAGCCAGGACAGAGGCAAGGCACGCCAGTTTACCCTCAACCAAAGCTCGCAGCTCAGTCGGTACTTGACCTTTTGAGCGAGGGTGCCGATGAACCTAACCCAGACCTAGGGTTCCCGATGACTCGTGACTTTCGGTCGGTCGGGCGGTTCCACTGCTTCATTCCTTCTTTGACGGACGACCGACTTTAAATGATCGACGGAAAATGATAGAAAGGGATTGATCCAAGCCTCACCGGACCGATGACATTCAACAGATCTGGAAACTTCACTTCGTAGGTTGAAGCTCTCCTTGCGTGTGTCGCGCATCACATGGTGATCTCGGCTGTCTATTATCCGAGCATACCGAGTGCGGAGGAAGTATCCACCCCTGATAAGCGGCTGCAGCTGATCCGCAACCCCGCAATAACTCACAGAGTAGACCGTATGATACTTCAAGTAGAGCGATCATCCCTCCTGAGGCCATGGCTGGACCCCAGGGACATGACGCAAAGTTCAATCCGAATCATCTGCCATGTCTCCCCAATATCATCGGAAAGACGAAGCCAGAACCCATTCAAAGAAAATCAGAATACAGGGTCAACTCCCCTAGATCGAGATACTCGGGACTATATTCCCCGCCCAGCGGAGACGATATCAGCGCTCCTGAATCCCCACAACAGCAATTCAAGGGTGGAAAGGTCTCAAAACTTACAACATCTGCTGCGTCGCCGAGAAGGCTGCCGCCGCCGCCGCACCATACTCCAGCTCCGCCGAAGGAGGCCGAATCCCTTGCCCCAGACACACAACATCCGACCCTCTATCCAAGTCCACCACGCCACTACAGAGACTCCTCACGATGCGCCCCTGCAGCGCCGCAGACCCCCACACCTCCGCCGCGGAATCCATCACCTCGAGGGCCTGGTGGATCCGATCGCGCCACGCCGCCGCCCCCTCCGCCCCGGACGACTCGTTCCGCACGCACATCACCGGGATCAGGACGGCGGGGAACAGGAATTGGAGGGCATACCAGCTCTCCCACGCGGTGCGCGGCTGGTGCTTCCCCAAGAACCAGAATTCGGCGATCGCCCGGATGGACTCGTCCGCCGCGCGCTGGCAGCGTTGGATGGCCGCCTGGACGCTGTCGGGGTCCGCGGGGAGCTTCGGGGGGCTGACGCTGTGGCGCGTGGTGTAATGCCACACGATGAAGGGGCGGTACATCAGGATCTGGAAGTTGAGGCGGCGCCAGACGAGCAGGGCGTGGGCGAGGCTGTATCGGGCCTCCTGGGGCGCGGTGCGGCGGTAGAATGCGGGGAGGGAGGCCTCCCATCCGTGGATGAGGGTATCGTCGTAGTGAAGGAGCTCGCGGGCGCGCGGGTACGGGACGGTCGTGATGCTGCTGTAGACCTTGCTGATGGTGGAGTAGAAGGCGGCCGTGAATTTGAGGCCGGAGTACAGGATGGTTTGGTTGGCCTCGGCGTGGATCGCCGGGGTGCTTGGGGTGAGGTCCTGGATCGGGTCAATTCTGTTGCAATTTGGGGGGATTCGGTGCAGAGAGACGCACGAGGTCGTGAATATTCAGAGGCAAATTGACTTCCACCCCGGCTTGGGGGAAGTCCTGCGGTCGGGAGAATGCGATCGCATCTTCCAGGTTCAGCGTGTACAGGCTCCACCACACGCGTCGGCGGACTTCCTGGTAGAACGGGTTGCTCTCCGGCGCCGGGAACTCTTTGTACAGCCCGATCCCGATCGCGGTCCGATTCGCCAGCCCCAGGTAGTTGTAGCTGGCGTTGAGCTTGTTGCGCATGCGCAGATATCGCGACATCAGGCTCAGGGCCTGGACCAGGGTCTTGTTGCCCGTCTCCATCATGTCGCTGGAGAAGCGTGCCTTGGCGGCTTCGAAGAATCCTCGGTCGGTGGTATCGTCCGTCGGGGAGGAGACGGCAAAGGCGCCCAGCGCAGCCACCGCGTAGAGGAGCATTTCCCACAGTGGCTGTGCTGGCCGTGGGTACAGATCCATCATCTGGGCGCGGAATGCAGTTTCGTGCAGGAAGGGATGCAACGGGTGGCAGTGGGTGAAGTAGGCGTCCACGTATTGCCCGATTGAGGATAAGGCAATGGATGCGTTCGAAGTAGTCCGGGGAGGGCATGCTATGGCCATCGGGGGGTAGGCTTCATCTTGATGGCCGGTCGTGCGCAGGAAAGCTCTAGTCGAGGCGATGCCTGTAGATTCTATTAGCATCAACCCGCGCAGGTGGAACGGCGGAGCAGACCGAAATAACCGCCAATAGAATGCTTGAAGGGCGCCTCGGCGGCGTTTTGTAGGCTACTATCCCGTTCGTCCCATTCGAAACTGGCGACTGGAGGTGCAACCTCGGGGGGAAGCAGGGCGCATCGCTCCGTCTGCCGCGTCTTGAGTAGGGATGAGCCCGGATCGACTGCAGCGCTTGTGTCGGGGGGCTGTGAACCGAGGTCATCATTGTCGGGATTGAGGCGCGCAGTCAACTGGTCCTCCCGTCGGGTGTCTCGCAGAAGTGTCCGCGCTTGACTGAGCTCGTTCTCCAGTTGCGTTAAATACCTTCGGGTCAAAGGGGTTCGGTTGGGCCGTTGATAGTCGCATAGGCTGCGAGAGCGCTCACACGTCGAGCACACGGGCTTGGCACGGTCACACTAGCCACGTCAGTATAATCGACCTACTAAAGCGCCTTGTAGACGTCAGACCTTCAATTTCCGCCGCCTACACTCTCGACAGGCTCTTCCGGGAGTCTGGGGTGTCATTCTCGCACTGTCAATGGGCGGTGGGGTTAGGGTTGGTTATGACTACAGAGAAATAGGAAGAAGAGGGGAAAAGAGATTTCCGATCCCGCCCGGGCAGCTCGGACTTTTCTTTCCGCCTTCCCGCCTAGGCCTCGGCATTCGCCATCCGTCAAACTAGAGAACTGAACAGAGTATACGATTCCTACATAGCCCTCGGTAAATTCACATTATCAATTTATGATTTATGACAACAGCCAACAGTCTACTATTTGTACGCAATACACTCCATCTCCACCAGCGCACCCAGGGGCAACTCCTTCACCGCCACGCAAGTCCGCGCCTGGAAACATGTCCTGTCAGCCCTAGTCCTCACTGTCCCAAACTATGCCGGGGACCTACCGGCATGGGTGCAGAGAAGTGTTGTGCATAGACGCGGTTCATCGCGGCAAAGTCGTTCATGGTGGTGATGTAGACGGTCATCTTGAGGATGTTCTGCAGCCCAGATTCGGCAGCCTGGAGGACCAGGTCCAGGTTGCGCAGTAATTGGTCCTGAGGGGTCCAAATATTAGAAAAAGTGTGAAAAGGGCATGGCTTCACCTACTGTCTGTTCTTCCACTCCACCGGTCACCAAAGTATTGGTCTTTGCATCCAAGCCGATCATGCCGGAGCAGTAGACTGTGTCTTTGTGAACGATCGCCTGCGAGAAGATCGGGAATGGTGCAGGGGCTTGATCAGTGAAGATGGGGACTTTGGCTGCCATGGCGGATTCGAACAATCTTCAGAAGAGTTGTAGAGAATGTCGAATTGAGCAGAAATAATCTGGCTATGAGATATGGGGACTGGATCCATATCCCTTCACGTTACATATATATGCGTGCATAGTAGATAGAGGTGGGGCCTCGGCGAACTGTCTCCGAGCGGAAAGCAACGGGAGTCAAAATGGGTCGGCGAGAAAACCCCGAGCCCGCCAATCTTAAATCGGCCAGCGCCCTCAACCTCCGCACCTTCTCCAACCACACTTAAGCTTCCTATCACCCTCCTCAATCGGACACATTCAATCCAACATGTCTCTCACATACGCCCTGGTAGATGTCTTCACCACCACCCGGTTCCAGGGCAACCCGCTCGCCATCGTGCGCGTGCCCGCGCAGCAGCGCGACACCCTGAGCCAAGAGACCAAGCAAAAGATCGCCACCGAGTTCAACCTCTCCGAGACGGTCTTCCTGCATGAATCCGCCTCCGACTCCCCCACCGACCTGCACATCGACATCTTCACCCCAAAATGCGAGATCCCCTTCGCGGGTCACCCGACCATCGGCACCGCATGCTACGTGCTCCAGCAACAGGCCTCCGCCACCGGGACCCGCAGCCTCCAGCAACTCACCACGAAAGCGGGGGCCATCCCCGTCACCGCAGCCGACGAGCTGGTGGGCGCCTCCATCCCGTTCGCCTACCACCAGCACCAGCAAGCCGTGCAATCCGCGCCCGTCATCTCCATCGTCAACGGGCTGTCGTTTGCGCTCCACCAGCTCCCCGATCTAGAGTCCCTAGCCGCCGTGACCGAAGCGCTGCTGCCGGACTGCTTCACCACGGCGCATTTAGACGCGGGGTGGGATTCCGGCCCCACCGGGAGCAAGTACTATGTCGATCTGGGGCGGGATGCGAGCGGGGGTCGCACGCTGCGCACGCGCATGTTCATCGGCTGGGAGGACCCCGGCACGGGCAGTGCCTCTAGCGCCCTGGCGGCGTATCTTGCGCTGCAGGAGCCGAGTGAGGAGGGGGCCGGGCCCTTTGACTACCACATCGTTCAGGGCGTCGAGATGGGCCGCCGGAATGATATCTCTGTTACCGTGGAGCGGGACCCCGCGGGGGAGAAGATCGCTAAAATTCTACTGCGGGGGACGGCGGTTCAGGTGGGCGAGGGGCGGCTTATGTTGTGACCGCAGGGAATCGCGGGATTGTAGCGAGGTGGATGTGGTGGAAAATACGGAGCTGCATGCATTTCTTTTATGGTGAAGGGGCTTACGATTAAGCCAAATGAAACAACAGTAAATACATCTTTATTGCGCGGACGGCGGATCTGATTGAACCTCAGGTATTCTCTGACCTGCTGGTAGATCCACTTCAGTTTATGGCTGTTTCCCAAAATAGTTGAAGATGGAGTTTTTCTAGTCCATAATCCTCTTCCTGATTAATCCAATATATCCTTGATTGTTTATAGGTACAACCTGTCTAAGATTTGAGTCGAGACGGGCCATAGCCAGGTACATGTCTTACAGAGATAGCCCATTTGACTGTGTACAGAGTCAGTGTCTTCTGTCTTCTGCACAAGTTTGAGACAGCAAGCTCAGGCTTGGCATCGAGTATGGACCTGCACCGGGAAAAGATCCAGCCACTTCTATTCTCGGCTTATGCCGCTCAGAAATGCTTTTCTTGCGGTACTACTGGTTAGTTCCTTGGTGATTGACATCCGTATTGCGCACCGAGATAATATAATGCATCGAGATCGCGCTGGCGGGAATTATCGCAGTGGTCTAGAGTAGTTAGGAGGCATGTTCTGAGGCCAAGTGTCTCTCTCTCTGTAAGGGCTTCGGGCTAAGCCTAGAAGAATCTACTTGAATGGATACCACGTGCGCGCATCAACAGGATTAATAGCTAGTTCATAGGGTTAATTCGGGGGTGGAATCCGGACTGTGGGTAATGCTGGCTGTGGCTACTGTTTTGGATGAATCATGTTGTCCCATCCTCAAGAACTGGTTCGAGGTTGTGAGCATGCGTCTGCAGATCAAGGGGTTCGTCATCATGGACTACGCGGCACGCTTTGCGGAGGCGCTGCCGATCCTTATCCAAGCCTTGCAGGATGGAAAGCTCAAGATTGATGCAGAGTCGAACACGTTGTTGGTGACGATGTTGAAGAGGTCCTCAGGATCTGGATGCAGCTTTTTTGCCGCAGAGAACAGAGGGAAGTTGATTACAAAGTTTCTTGGGTGCACAGTGAGTGATATAGCCTGTTCGATGCATACCTTGTACGTTAACAAGTGACCCCAGAAACTTAGTGGATCATGGACATTATAACTCTCAGTGATCTTGGGAGTTCATTTTGCAGGCTCTCTTTGTAGAGGCTGGCAAAAGATGCAACGAGGCAAAAACAATGGACCGATGGATTTTCCGACCACCTTCCAAATCTCCAGGTGCTACCGTTTTGCTGGTGGAGGTAAGAGCAGTGGCTCCTGTAAGCGATCAAAGGACTTCGAGCTGGGCGATATGGAACGATTCCTTGGCCTCAGTGGTTGGCTGGCAGTTATAGTAGTTGAGTTTCCTGTATGAAACAGGAGGCGAAGGAAGGCCTTTGGACCACGTGGCGGGACGACTCACAGTGTCGACAGTTTCACTTGAGTACATTCCGTTCAAGAATGCTTCCTCCCTCCAGAGACTGATGGAGATACTGTACTTCGATTTGATGCCGTGATCTGAATGAACGGGGCGGATTCTCCACCAGCTTGGGATCTTCGATGAGATATATGACAGGTAAGGAGATAACCTCTGTAAGCAGAATATGTATTAAATCCGATACAATTAGGGCCCGTTTGAGGGCGCCACGAACAGTTCCCATCGCAGTTGTCCTTTTTTTTGTTACCCCTACCTGATCTCATCACAATGGATCATGTTGTGAAGGCTGATCTCACTGCTACTGAGTATGGGCATAATGATGAACCAAGGATCCAAGAAAAAAACATACAACAGAAGGGATTCGCTGGTGGTCACCCACCCAACTACTAACCTCCCGGCGTGTGGCTTAAGTACGGCTGAGCGGACGGGAAGCCCTGTTTTCCACACCCTGTGGTCGTATGTGCCTGTTTTATGAATCAACCAGTACATGATGGACACAAAACGAACCCTTGACGAAATCCATACTTCTATCAATCTGCCGAGAATAAGCTGATAGTATATACAAGAAGCTAAAAAAAAAAAAAAAAACAGCATCGCTAATCGCTGCACGCAGAATAACCCTCTCCCCAACGATAAATTAACGCCAACGCTCCTTCCCCAAGATCAGACAGTTCACAGATCCACATCAAACGGATCCTCAAACATCCCACCCGGCAACAACCCCCCGGGCGTCGACGGCAACAGCCCATTCCCATGACCCGGGTAGAGCGGATACGACGCCTTCACGTCGTCGTCCCGCGGCTCCCAGAGTCCTCCCCTCTTATCCTCCTCCCCCTCGGACCCCGTCGCCTCTTTCCCACCTGCATCCACCTCCGTGATCGCCAGCAGCAGCCGGAGATTATCCTGCAGGGTCCGCGAGTACCCTCCTCCACCGCCTCCTCCTCCTCCGCCGCCGCCGCCCCTGCCCCCATCGAGCCCGGCTGGGTCTCCGCACCCCATCACCGCCGTCGCGTGCGTGTGGAGGTAGATGTTCCTCGCAATCAGCAGCTTCTGCTCCAGCTCGTGCACCTGCCGCGTCAGGAGGGCGGTGCGTTCCTGCTGGCGCGAACGGTAGGCGCGCTGCGCCACGCGGATTTGGATTTTGCGGCGCTATGCGGAGAAATTAGTCGTGTCTTTTCTTCTAAAAAAAAAAAAAAAAGAAAGAAAAGAAAAAAAGAAAAGAAAAAAGGAAAAAAAGTGGGAAAGGGTTATAATGCACCCTGGGCCAGAGTCTCGGTGCTGGGCTCCCGCGAAGGGAAGGGGAAGGGGAGGGAAGGGGAGCTTGCTTACCTCCTTGGTGGCGGCGTCGTCGACTTCCCCCGTGATCTGGTCGATCATCCTCGGCCGGCCGCGTTTCCGCGGGGCTTTCGTGGGTAGTCTCCTTGGTTGGGCGGAGTGGCGGGGTGGTCGGGGGTGGTTGTGGATTGTTTTGGTGTATTCGTCGTCGGTGTGGGAGTGGGTTGGGCTTGTTGGGTCGAGGATGGAAGATGCTGGTGAGGGTGTGGGGGATCGGGACTGTAGGGAGGAGGAGGGCGATAATGATGATGATGCATTGAGGAGGGAGAGGTAGTCCAGCATCACGGCGGGGTCCAGGGTCCATGGACTCGTCATCATCTCAGCTTGTGACATCGTTTGACTTTAAGTGTCGCGGACGTTGAGAACTCAAAAATTATCTGTAGATCTGTCTACATTCGGGTGGATATGCCCCTCTATATATAGTACCCAGTGCGTACTGGCAGTTGGGATACATCCCCAACCGCCAACGTGCATCAATAAGCTATTAGGGCAAGTGGGGAAGGGGGGTCTGAAGTAAACCCTGCAGAAGATGAGATTCACGCTCGCGTGGACAGAAGAGATTAGCCCCCATTCCTTGGACTCCAACCATCATGACCCTGGTCTCCAGAGTGCACCGTGATTGGAGGTATCGCGATCATCACGGAATCGGGACTTCTCGTGGTTGTGAAGCTATTCCCGTTGCGGAGTCAGGGACTGAGCCTTGGACCTTTTTTTTTGCCGCAAGGGAGGGGGTCGATTGGGTCGGAAGGGAAGGGAAGCCCTAAGTTCTGCAGGAGCCGGGTTATCTACTATAGTTACTTACTATGTACTGTGCCTAGCTCTGGCCCGGGTATAAGAACGGTTACCGGGCGGAGTTTATTTGTTGTGTACTGTGTAGACTGGAGGGCTAGTGCAGGGCACGGTTTACACCTTACCTGAAAGGGAAGACCGACTTCCTGATTCGGCATAGTGGGATGGGCCCCTCAATCGATTGATTATTCTATCGCGCCGGTCGAGATGAGATTGCCAGCGGGGAGGGATCTCAGCCTGAGGTGTTGTGGCCGGATGTCAAGCCACTAGTCAATGCTATGTGACTAAATTATTGGTTGATGGGCAGATCACGGAATACTATTTTGGGAAAATGGTGGTCGGCTGGGTCCGACGGTCGGCAAGCTGGGTGACTCTAACCCTAGCGCGGTTAAGCTTACCATTCTTTACCTTTCATCTCTGCCTTTGCCTCTTACAGAGTATAGATAAGAGATCTGATGATCGATGGCTGATGACCCTGGATTTGGAAGCCTCTCCACCTGTAGACGACTTACCATCCACAACCTGCAATGCATTATAAATTCGGGTTGAGGATGAGATTTGTCATGGGCTTCTGGAAAGATCTGCTTTCTGTATTGTGCTGGTCTGAGGCTGGCGATGTGGGCGATGTGCTTTGCTTGCAATCTGTAAGATACCGGGATTTGCATCTGAGATGGGTACAGTGTGATGAGCGGCACATTCATCTTGCTTGCAGACCCCGGTTCTGGCTTGAGATTGCAGGGAATCCTTGACCATATCGGGACTGGACTCTTTGAGGTCTTCTGACTGTGATGGACTAAGCGGACATTTCGATCCATAACATCTGGTTGTTCACTGGGATGAAGTTGATATATCTCCCAAATCACCTTAATGATCATCCGACAATGAACCAGTATTCTTGACAACTGAGGTGGATCCACCCCTAAAACTTTGGAGGAAATTGTCCGGGCGACAGGGGGATAGGGTTCGGCCGCCGGCGAGACCGAGAAACCCACCTCCACCCTGCATCTCCAGCCCAAAGTCAACCCTTCCGACAAGTTCGCGATCAGACCAATCGCGCGCTTTGGAGTTACGATTTTAGCGTGTATCGCGGCCATTGTCCCCACATAGTGCTTGATAGTCCTTTTGGCAGCCCGTGGATTAGTCATGGGTCCCTGAGCCCCAACTTTTCCCTCACAGCAGCCAAACCCTGACATTCCGGACTCCCGGAGTACCATCCCTGGACCCTGTCCTTACTGTGTATCGTCGTCATCTGTCAATGCATTCATCAAGCCAGCCAGCAGCCACCAAGCCCAAATCCGGTCGGACGCGGTCCAGAACCGGGTGTCGGACCTGTCGGTGAGTAGCAGCCAGTTGCCGGTAGTACTGTTGTGTAGCGGACTACTAATCATTCCAGCCAGCGCGCGCCGTATCAAATGCGACGAGGGCCCCGTAGCATGCCGTAACTGCTCATCGGCCGGCCGACAGTGCGACGGCTACGACGTCCACCGACTGCCGCCGAAACTCAAATGGACCCCCCAAAAGACCCTGGCCGATCCACACCTCCTGAGCCTGGCCGGCGGGCCCCGCCCGGCGCTGGACCGGCGGGACTGGACGATGACCTCGGACGAGCGGCGGTGCGTGGCCTACTTCCAGCACCACACGGTGCCCACGCTGCTGGAGTTCTTCGACTCCACGCTGTGGCAGAAGCTGGTGCTGCAGCTGAGCCGGTCCGAGCCGCCGGTCTACCACGCGATCGTGGCGCTGAGCGCCATCCACGAGAACTCGGAGGCCAACGGCATGCCGCTGGCCACGCCCAGCGACCTGGCGGCTGCGAACCCGTGGCACCAGTTCGCGCAGGACCAGCTGGCGCGCGCCATCACCCTGCTCAACCGGCGCCGCCGCTCGCAGGACCCGCGCCTCCGCGAGGTCATCCTGGTGTGCTGCCTGCTGTTCGTGCTGGCGGACCTGCTGCGCGGGCGGTACGACAGCGGGTTCGCACATCTACGGAGTGGCCTACTCATCCTACAGGAGCAGCAGCAGCAGCAGCACGGTGCGTTCGGGAATCTGGCCTCGCGCCGGGGCCTGGTCGCGCAGTGCATCGTCACCGCGTTCGCGCACCTGGACATCCTGGCCTCGCACTACGACCGCGTCTTCCCGATGCTGCTGCCGCCGCCGCCGCCGCTCCACCACGATCCCGCATCCTCGCCAACGCAACCCTTCCCATCCCTCCCCGCCGCGCGCGCCGCCTTCGACCCCCTCCTCCGCACCTCCTACCGCTTCAGCGCCCCCTGCATGGGCCTCACCCAACCGCAGGTCGCGGCAAATTACGCCGCCCTGCAGCCCCAACAACACGCCGTCTGGAGCGAAGCCACCCGCTTCGCGCAGCGCTTCCGCCCCTTCTACGCCCACGCCTACCCCCTGTTGAGTCCCAAGGAACAGCGCGGCGCCGACATCATCAACCTCCACCTCGTCAGCCTGCGCGTCTGCCTGCACTCGTGCCTGCTGGGCAGCAACCGCGCCGCGCTGGCGCACTACCGCGCCGACCTGCAGAAAACCTGCGAGCTGGTGGAGGCCCTCATGGCCTCGTTCCCGGACCACCGGCCGAGTTTCACGGTCGAGACCGGCGTCCTCCCGCCGCTGTATCTGGCCGCGATCCTGTGCGATGATTATCGGGTCCGGTGGCGCGCGATCGGGTTGATGCGCAGCTGGCCGCATCGCGAGGGCCCGTTTGATTCGAATTGGCTGGCGTCGCTGGCGGAGGAGGCGTTGTTGGTGGATTTGGGGGGGAGGTGTGCGGTGGACCCGGGGTTTGGGGGGGTGGTTTTGGTGCCGGGGCGGGGGATGGGGATGGGAGGTGGTGGTGGTGGTGGTCGCGATGGTGGGGATGGGGATGCAGAGCAAGATCTGACGGCTGATGAGCTTCTGTGCAAACTGCGGGGGATTCGTCGCGAGAAGCTGGAGATGTTGCTGCGCACGAAACGGCTGGAGAAGCCGCCGCCGGACGGTGTGGAGGTGGAAGCGGTGGCGTGGGATCCGCTGGACGCGGTCGGCCCGGTCAAGGGGATGGGGAGTTGGTCGTGCGTGAGGGCGTTTACTGCGGCTACGCAGGGGAGTTCTCATGTTTATTGATTTCATCTGTGATGTTATGGCTAGCGAGCTGCGTGGCCTTTGCCCTCGACCTTGGTTTGACTCTTTCAAAGCGGTGGATCTGTTTCAGCTTCCAAGCGTTTCCTAACCCTAACTATCAACCAAATAGTATTTACAATTCCTAATGTACCCCGAGGCCCACACCCTCCTCTCCCCCCCCCCAACCAACCCCCAAAACCCCAGGACTACTCCCAAACCCCCTTCTCCCTCATCAACCCCTCCGCCGTCTCCAAATCATGCCCAAAGATCAACCGCGCCCGGAACAACCGCTGCAGCCGCGTCACAAACTTCCCGCTGGCCACCCATGCCCGATGATCGCGCAGCAGCCACCCCTGCGCCTGATTCTGCTCGAAGTTCTCCCGGACGTGGAACTGGTCCGTCGTCCAGATGAACGTCCCGTCTTTGGGCAGGTTCACCTGCATGATGCACAGCCCCGGGGTATGCCCGGGACAGTGGTAGAGGGTGATGCCGGTGCAGAGGTCGAGTTGGGGTTCGGAGAAGGTTTGCCAGTTGAGTGTGTCCAACGACAAATAATCTGCTCTGTGGGGGGGTGTTAGCATTTCTTCCGGGTGGGTGGGGACTTGGGGTAAAAGGGGTTGGGGAAGGGAAAGAGCTACAGATACACGCCCCCGTCCGCCCCCGTCGCCGCCGCCCAGCAGGCGTGCTTGAACTCCTCCTCGTGCACGTAGATCGGCACCCCGGTGTTGCGGAAGTGCTCGAGCCCGCCGGCGTGGTCCAGGTGCAGGTGGCCCATGATGACGGCTTGCACGTCGCGGATGTCGTGGCCGGTGGCGCGGATGGCCGCCGGGAGATGGTGGTGGGCCTCGTAGTGGGTGCGCGGGAAGAGGTCGGTGGCTTGCGGGCCCCATTGCTTTTTGTCTCTGGGTGGTTAGTCTTGCGGTGCGGTGGGGGGTGCTGCATGGATTTATGCTTATGCGGCAGCTGGGCAGGGAGGGCAAGGGCAAAGTAAAACCTACCCGATCAACGTCCTCCGCGCTCCCGGTTTCGAACAAGATCAGCCCCATCTCTGGGTGCTCGATCAGACCCGCGATCAGCATCAGGTCCCGCCGTTTGCTGGGCGGGTTGGGGTTGCTGGCGGAGCTGCCGTTGGCGCCGGTGAGGAGCCTTGGCTTGGTTAGGTTTGATGTTTCGGATTGTGGGGTAAACGGAAAGGGGTAAACGGAAAGGGGGCGCGGTACCATCCTTCGTCCACGTTCATCGTCCCCAGGTTGAGGATGTGCATCTTGGTCCCCGGCGGACAGGTGTAGGCGGGCAGGGCCGCGGCGGCGAGTTGCTGCATTTGCATTGGGGCGGTCATGGTTGATGTTTTGTGACGTATTTCTGGATGATGATTATAAGGATGATACGACTGGTACCTGGAATTGAAGAGGTTACTTATACGATGCTATTGGCGACCGATTACAAAGATGGCTTGGTGATTAGTGATCTGGTCCGGATGAGGTTGTTGGTCGTGTCGCCGTGTGGTGGATTTGGTGATTTCTCATCAGTCTTGCAGAACTTGATTTCTGGAGTGCGTGCGTGGGAGATTGCTACGTCTGGTTGTTTCTGTATGCTTGATATACCAGATTCATTCGTGTTGAGGATGATCGGACCAGTTGCATCGGTGGTGAGCAAGACGAGGTCGCTAAGCCGGCTACTATAGATACTGGATAATATCAGCCCATTGTCTACTACCCGGCAGATTCCACTATATTGGGGGAAGGCTTGGTTTCTTATCGCTCCATCTCCATCTTATCGTAATGAGCCTAGAATAGATACAAAATTTCACTGATTGTCAGAGCATGTCAATGCATCTTCTTTTCTGACTGCAGGAAGATAAATCAATGAGATTATATCCATGCAACGCACTGCACTAGTAAGATGCATTCTTCAGAAGCAAAGCATACCCGCATGGGGTTCAACCTCCCACCCCTGCCCTAACACCACACAATACATAACAGCAAGCCAGCCCACCCAACCCACCTCTCATCCCGTCAACATGTCCCATGGATTCACGCAGCAAAACTCCGATCATACAGCTCCCCCTCGACCTGCTCCGCCTCCTCCAACCACCCGCGCTGCAACCGCCTCGACGCCGACCGCAGCGCACCGCCGCGCGCATCCACCGGCGCGCGCACCCACATCCTGCCCCCGGGCCCCGTTTCCTTTCCCCCTTCCTCCGTCAACTCGGCGACCGGAAACCACGCATCCGCCAACCCCGTCGGCTCCGAATTGATATAGATATTCTCCCACTGCCCCGGATTGACGAGGTACGTCTCATGATAGATCGCGATATGCGGATGCGCCTTGACGACGCGCGCCCACCACCGCACGCCAGCCATATGCACCTCGTCGTGCGCGAACCGATGCAGCGCGTCGTAGTCCCGCAGGTAGAACACCCACATGCTCTCATTGCCCGCGGCGGCCGCGTCCTTGGTCCAGTGCGACACCCCCAGCAGCCCGTACTTCTCCGCGTCGGCCGTCATCGCCGCCAGCATTCGCTGGTTGTACGCGCCCAGGTCGCGCCAGCCCGGGGCGAACATGCCGAGCGGGTGGTTGACGCGGGCGCCCAGGTGGAAGACCACCAGCGGTTGGGCGGCTGGGGTGGCGGGGTAGTATTTCGAGAGGGTGCTGCCGGGGTTTTGCGGCGTGATGGATGGGGTGGTTGGATACTGGGCGGAGAATTTGGTCTGCAGGGTGTGGTCCATGTAGCGGTTGCGGGTGATGTGCGCGGCCATGAGGAGGTGGTCGATCACGCGGTACAGGAGGATCATCGTCGGCGGGATGAGGGACTTCGGGCCGAATACCGTGAACGCTAGGCCCTGGAGGAGGGCGCCGCTGAGGAGCCAGCTGCTCAGGGTCATGTTGTCGCGGAGCATGACGGAGAGGTTCGGGGGTTGGAAGGGGAAGCGGATGGGCCCATTTTTGGGGAGCGGTTGGGATGGGAGGAGGGGGGTGAAGGTTGATGGTGGTGGTGGTGGTGGTGGGGATGATGATGACATTGTGAATGGAATGGGTTGTTGTTGGGAGGGTTAATTTGGAAGGAAGAAGGAAAGGAGAGTAGGCTGGGTTTATATGGTCCGTCCGATCCTTTGCACGGACTTCATCTTTAGGCCGTACTCCGTGATTGAAACTCCATTCATGTAGGCGAGGTGGCCAATGATAAGTGAGGGGAGATAAGCAATTGCCACATGGCAAGGCTGAGCCTCACTGCAGTGCAGCTGTCTGGCTGTCTGGCTGCCTGGCTGTCTGACTGTGCTTAAACTAGTATCCATTATTGTACTGCATTGCATTCCGCCTTCCAAACGAACAAGCCACTCATCCGTGCTGCTATTCCCAATTCAGCTAAACGCTTACTCCTGTTGACCCCACAACCCCACCTCAATCATCAGTGAATCACTCTAATCACAAATGCTACAAATGTTGAGAAATCATGAATTATCCCTACATATGAGACCGCTGGCCACCTCATTCCACCATGTTCATCCCCTACAACCCCACCGAGATGCAACCGGGCAAATCGCGTCGACCCGTCCACGCCCTGGTCGCCGCCCGCGCCGCCCAGCGCCGCCAACAGCACCAGTCCTCACGGTTCCAGCGTGGCTTGAGCACATTCGTGGTAGAGCCCGCAGCAGACCCAACGAACAGGGATGATCATCCAGACCAAGATCGACGCCGACGGGCCGTGCAGCGCATTTCCGATCGAAGGCCTCCGAGCCTGAGCCCGATCGGCACGGGGCGGTTCTACCCGCTGGCGACCCCGGCCTCCAAGGGGCCCTGCACCGCCCGCGCGCTCTCCTACTGTGCGTAGCCCTAACCATTCCCTCCAGTATACTTCCTGTCACACGCCCCCCACCCCCCTCTCTGCTCTAAATCATCCGAGGCAGACTTCGACATCCTCCTCCCGCACGACTCGCAAGTCCTCAGCCACGCCCCCGCCCAGCGCCGGACCTACGGCTCCGTCTTCCTGCACTGGTCCGCCCACCACGACATGATGCTGCACGGCCTCGCCGTGTTCGCGCTGTGCAACCTCGAGTCCCAGGCCGAGGACCTCTCCCCAGCCTCCGCGCAGCTGCACGCGGCCGCCCTCTACCACCGGGGACGCCTCCTCGCCGAGATCCAACACACCCTGGCCACGGGCCACGTCACCGACCTCCTCATCTCCGCGCTGACCCTCCTGATCACGGTGGACGACTACCTGACCAACGTCGCCTACAGCCGCGCTCACACGGCGGGCTTCGAGGCGGTGATCCGCGCCCGCGGCGGGGAAGCGCAGGTCGGCTCGTCCGTGCCCGCCATCAGCCAGGACCTACGGATGGCCGCGAACGTCGCCCGGAGTCTGTTGGTCCTGCACATGCAGACCTCCCTTTCCTCCTCCTCCTCTTCCTCCTCCTCCTCCTCCTCCTCCTCCTCCTCCCCCTACCTTGATCACCTACACCCCACCCCAGCGTCCCGATCTCCCTCAAGGCTTCGCCACCCTCCTCACCCACAACCGCATCACCGGGGCCTCCCTCGCCCTCCTCGCCAGCTTCCACGACTGGCACGACCGATACCTCCTGGTCGACGACCCCAGCCACATCCCCGTGTGGCGGTACACCGCCGCCCACCCGCTGAACCCCGTCGAGAAATGCATCTTCGTCGCCCTGCTGTGTCTCGCCGACGACGTCAGCCACATGGGGCTCCACCCGGCCGCCGTGATCTTCCGGCAGCCGAGGAAACGGGCGGAGATGCTGTGGGCTGTGCCCAACTTGTGGACGGATGCGGTGCTGCGGGACTGTGTGGTGTGGTTGTGGATGGTGATTACCACGCCCCGGAATCCGGGGTTGACGCCGTTGCGGGTGCAGCGGGGGTTGTGGGACCGGATCCGTAAGGAGGTGAGCGGGGATTTGAGGGCGTGGGAGTGGGCGGAGGTGGAGAGGGTGTTGAGGGGGTTTGTGTTTGATGGGCGGAGGGCGGGGGTTTGGGAGGGGACTTTTGGGAGGATGGTGCGTGGGGATGGGGGGGTTGAGGGGTGAGAGGTTTGCTTCTGGGTCGAAGAGAATTGGTGTTCTTGAGGTTGGATCGGATACGTTGAGGGTTGGATTTCTGTAGTACGTGCGGAGGTTGTTATTATCAACTGCTGCTGGAAAACCGAGTAACCAACCGACTCAATTTGTACACTTCTCAAGACATATAAGGCCACCCCAAAAAATCCACATTCCAGAACTCGTCCTCACACACTAAGTCGGCCCACGGTGGCTCCTCCACGACAGCCGGCTCTCCTTCCGACAAACTCCCCGACGTGCACCCAGCATCAGCCGACTCGCTCGGACCGTCAGCATAGACCGACAACGTCCACGACTTCAGCATATGCACCATCTTGATGAACGTCGCGAACACAGGCTCCGCCGTCTGCGACCGGCCTCGCTCCAATTTTTGTGCGATCTCGTCCAGCACGCCGGGCAGGTCGACGGACCGTCGAACCAGCCCCGTATCCCAGGCGGGGTCGTCGAGCGCCCCCAGGCGGAGGGTGACGAGCACGACGGTTCGGAATTGCTTCCACAGGGGAAAGGGGAAGCCGAGGTACTCTGCTGCGTCAAACTTGAGCATGGTGCGGATCCAGGACTTGATGGCTTCTAGACATCGGAAGAGATGGTCGAGGGTTTGCAGGTCCGGGTCGGTAGCGATGGGGACGGTTGAAGTGCGGAGGAGGGTGAGTTCGTTGATTGTGAGTTCTGTGTGGGATGTCATGGTCTGGAAGATTCCTGCAGAACAATGTTAATGTAACGTCTGTACTAGTCCGCCAAAGTAGGGCTGGGCGTACGGTTCGTCCTGACATGGGAAGGAGCCTGATCCCGCACAGCCGCCAACTCCATATTGAGCAAAGCAACATACGGCCCGATCATCCGCGTGCCTTCATCCGTCTTGCACTCCCCACTCTCCACCCAGATCCGGGTGACTTTCGCCGCGATCAACTGCAGCTTGACCAGCCCCACCAGCAACGCATCCCCAGGCGCCTCGTGCGCTTCCTCCAGCTCCGTCAAACATTCCGCCAGATACGGCGACCAGGACAGACTCTCCACCCGACTGTGAAACGTCGCCGCGCTACGCCTCAGCATCAACACATCAGCATACTACACATCCCCTCCGGGAGTAGCGCAACCCACCTCGAGGTCAACAGAAAACACGCCAACACGGTCCGTCGATGCTCGTGGTTCCTGGCGTCGGGGACGCGGATCTTGCCCTGGAATTGAGCCGGCACGGCCAGATACTGCAGGTGCGCGGGCTGCCCTTCCCGCCGCTGCAGCTCGAGGTCCAGCGTCAGCGCGGTGCACAGGTGCGAGAAGACCGTCAGCAGCGGGCCCATCGCGAAGCGGAAATGGCCCCTGCGTTCTTGCGGCGTCAGCTCGGGTCCTCGCCAGAGTGGTGGCAGAACGATGCAAGCCTTACCACCCGATCAAGCAAAGCAACCCCAGCAACAGATCCACCGTCCGCCGCCCTTCGACCACCACCTCCCGCGCCGCCATCTCCCGCACCGCGCGCCCCAACCCCTCCTGCCGCGTCCCGTCGCGGCACGTCACGGCCATGACGCACGTCCAGAAGAACGGGCGCGCCTGACGAAGCCCCCGGGCCGTCAGGGTGGGGGCGCAATGCACCACCGGAAGGAGCGCGAGATACCGCGTGCGGTACAGTTCCCAGTTCGCCTCTGCCTCCGCAGGGGCGAACGCCACCCCCGCGGGGAGGGCGTAGGGATCGGCGGGTGGTCTCGTCGAGACTGGGAGGTTCTCCTGGTGGCTATCCCCCGCCAACCACCCTCGTCTCCCACTCTCACGGTCCCCAGCGGCATGCCCCGTCTGCAGCAGCGACACCAGCCCGTCGAGCTTCTGCTCCAGCCGCGCGGTGCGCGAGGCGCGCGGCCGCCGTTGCCGCACCGTTGGCGCGGCGACGCATTCTTTCTTTAGGCGGATGCATCTACCCCAATAGAGTCAGACTAGCTGCGGTGTTCGAGTTGGGATGGATAGATGGATATGTTATGTTGCTAGATAGGATAGGGTGTTACTGTACTGTACTGTACCTACCTCTCACACCCGCCGCCGGTCGTCCGCAGCAGGCACTTGCACTTGGCGCGGGCGCAGTTGAGGCACGCGCGGCCGTAGGGCGCGGTTCGTCGTCGGGGTTCCATTTTTATGGGAGTTCCAGGCCGCGGGGCTTGATCGGACTGAAATGATATTCTGGAGGGGGGGGTTCAGCTGGAGTGCTGTGGACGTTGTTTGGAATGCAGGTGGCTTTTTGGGGCGGCGTTCGGAAGATACTAAGCTTCCGAACCCCGGGTTGGACGGAGCGGGATTCGGTGGGGGGCCGAGGCCGCTTGCTCGCTTTTGCTGGGGCTGGGTTTGAGGGGTCACCTTTTCTACATTCAATTAAGTTTGAAGGTTGGTGATGAGATGTAGAACTATCTGAGATTGGTCAAGAACAACTAGGGTTGCACGTTGATCATGGTTCGTTGTCCTTCTTATTTTTTTTCTTATTTCGTGCGTTTTCTTTCTTTTTTTCGGTATTTTTGGGTGAGATCTGCATATGCTGCTGACTTGAGCTAAACACTCAATACACACTTACTGAACACAGTACGTGCGATGATCAACAACGGCATGCGTCTTCTCATGCAATATTTCTAAACACAGTAGCAGTATACCAGGTGATGCATGGACTTGCATCTAATCTGATCATACCCGATATTGGCACATGTTGAGTTAAGCAGGGTTGATTGCCACAGGTAATGCCTGGAAACCCAACCAGATCAAACCATAATATCATAGTACAGCAGATGTCAACTGTTCAGCGCCAGAATTTGTTATCACGTCCCAGCTGCCTTGTCGTTGCAGTGTAGCCGGGGGACCCAGCTGCCGGACTACATGCCGACCCGAGGTGTGTCCAGACCGGGCCGGAAGTCCGGCACCGACAACAGATTGATTGTGTCGGCCTCAGGGTTGACGATAAGGGCTTGACTGTTAAGCTCAAAGCTCAGAGCTGCATCATGTTTGATGTTCCCCTATACGTCAAAAGAGACTCGTCAAACGAGCTCGGTGGACGTAAACCCTGGAGCCCTCGGCAGCCGTGGTGCAGAATATATAGACCAAACCTGGATAAGCCGCGGGAGCCAAATCTGGCAGCTCACCGCAGATCGACCAGATGAACTCGATCTACTCGTTACCCTAGCCGCGGAACCGCGGCAAGGGGTTCAACCCAGACGTGGGTGCAACAGGTGGTAGAGATAGCATACCGGGTTTATCCAGGCAAAGTGGTACACTAGTGTGGCACACCTATGGCACATCCTGCCAAACCCCAACAGCTTCAACCTTGAATGGGACTCCACCGATCCGGGTAGATCGGGATCGTTCCAATCGCGACATCATCCCTTATCGGGAGTCGCCTCCTTATCAATGCAGCGTCTCGGCTTGCCGTTTTCGACGGGCTCGCGTAGGATCTTGCCTGTTTCGGTAATTGTTGGCTTGGCTGAGTTCATTGCACGGTGCTGTAGTCTGTAGGACACAGTCTATTTTTGGTTGACTACCATGAGAATAGGACTTGTATCGATTGCAATGGAAATGCTTGAGTTATCAACAACTCGGTGTCGATAGCAATTCTTCGCCGACGCCCTGTGAATGACTTCGGGAGCACTGCCCTAACTGACGACATGCACGACTTGCAAGCACTCGGAACAGGCGGCAATAACTGCATCTAAGACCCCAAGTCTAGGCACCAGGGGAGGAGCTGCCCTCACCAATAGGACAGCTGATAATCAATATGCAAGTCTTACGGTGGATACGCAACGGGTTTAGCATAAGGTGCTCCCCTCGCAGCCCCTTTCCCTTTCAGTCGAGCGGCAGTTCGGCTCGCTGCCGCTGTCCGAGCGTTTTGCCTCAGGGAATATTCAAGGTTTCAGGTACCAGAGGCAAATCGCTCATACTGCGGAACTGTTCCACCGGCAGAGTCGGTACGCGCGCCCGTCAGCCTCCCATTCCGCGTATCCGTGCACTCGTACATATACCTGGCCCATTCCCGCGGTCCTCGATGAGGTGAGTTGCAGAACAATACCACAACTTCTTACTTGATACTTTGTGCTTTGTCTTAGTTCTAGTTCTTTCTTTGTCGAATTTGCATGGTTACAGAAATCTCCACTCACTCAACACGTTCGACACCCCCAAAACCATGGAATCCTTCCATGAGGAGCCGTCGGCTTCGACAGCCCCAACCGAATACGGCGACCACTCCGACGACGAAGCTCAACTATCCGAGAAGAAAACACACCTAGGCATCCCCGAGATCAATGTCCGCGAGGCCTCCAGCGCCGAAACCCTGGCCGTGCCCGAGTCCGGGATCCGCGAAGCCCGCAGCGCCGAGACACTCGCCAGCCCCAACCACAACAACCACCCCCACAGCACCCCGCAACAACCGCGCATCGAGACGGAATGGAGCATGGCCGACCGCGTCCGGGAGACCCAGCGCCGCGCCGAGGCGGCCGGCTACAAACGCCGCGAGCTGGGGGTGACGTGGCAGAACCTGACGGTGGAGGTGGTGGCGGCCGAGGCGGCCGTCAAGGAGAACCTGATCACGCAGTACAACGTCCCACAACTCATCAAAGACTTCATGCGGAAGCCCCCGCTCAAGCCGATCCTCCAGGACAGCCACGGCTGCGTCAAGCCCGGCGAGATGCTGCTGGTTCTGGGCCGGCCGGGGTCCGGGTGCACCACGCTGCTCAAAATGCTGTCCAACCGCCGCGAGGGGTACCGCTCCGTGTCCGGGGATGTCTTCTTCGGCGACATGGACCCCCAGCAGGCCGCGCCGTACCGCGGCCAGATCGTCATGAACACCGAGGAGGAGCTCTTCTACCCGCGCCTGACCGTCGGCCAGACCATGGACTTCGCCACCAAGCTCAAGGTCCCCGCCAACCTGCCCGCCGACGAGAACTACGTCGCCGACACCAAGCAGTTCCTGATGGAGGCCATGAAGATCGCCCACACCGAGGATACCAAGGTGGGCAATGAGTTCGTGCGCGGCGTGTCCGGGGGGGAGCGCAAGCGCGTGTCCATCATCGAGTGCATGGCCACCAACGGCTCGGTCTTCACCTGGGATAACAGCACACGCGGCCTCGATGCCAGCACCGCCCTGGAGTGGGCCAAGGCTCTGCGCTCGATGACCAACATCCTGGGGCTCTCGACGGTGGTGACCCTGTATCAGGCCGGAAACGGAATCTACCACCTCTTCGACAAGGTGCTTGTGTTGGATGAGGGCAAGCAGATCTACTATGGCCCGGCCGCGTCGGCGAAGCCGTTCATGGAGGAGCTTGGGTTCGTGTATTCGGACGGTGCCAATATCGGTAAGTCACCGCTACCGGGATTGAAAGGGGCGTGAGGGCTAACAGCTGTCAGGGGACTATCTCACCGGTGTGACTGTTCCAACCGAGAGAAAAATCCAGCCGGGCTTCGAGAACCGCTTCCCCCGCAACGCCGACGCCATCCTTGCCGAGTACCGCCAGTCCCCCTTGTACCAGCATATGATCCAGGAATATGACTATCCCTCCTCGGACATCGCCCGTCAGCGCACGCAAGACTTCAAGGAGTCCGTGGCTTGGGAGAAGTCCAAGCGCATCCCCAAGAAGAGTGCGCTGACCACCGGCTTCGGCGACCAGCTCCTCGCCTGCACGATCCGGCAATACCAGATCCTCTGGGGCGAAAAATCGACCTTCCTGATCAAACAGATCCTGTCCGTCATCATGGCGTTGATCGCCGGATCGTGCTTCTACAACTCGCCGCAAACGACGGCCGGTCTGTTCACCAAAGGCGGCGCGGTCTTCTTCGCGCTGCTCTACAACTGCATCGTCGCCATGTCCGAGGTCACCGAGTCGTTCAAGGGCCGGCCCGTGCTCGTGAAGCACAAGTCCTTCGCCATGTACCACCCGGCGGCCTTCTGCCTGGCGCAGATCACGGCCGACCTGCCCGTGCTGCTGGTGCAATGCAGTCTCTTCTCCGTGGTGCTCTACTGGATGGTGGGGCTGAAGCACACGGCGGCGGCCTTCTTCACCTTCTGGGCGATCCTGTTCACGACGACGCTCTGCGTGACGGCGCTGTTCCGCTGCATCGGCGCCGCGTTCAGCACCTTCGAGGCCGCCTCGAAGATCTCCGGCACCGCCGTCAAGGGCATCGTCATGTACGCGGGCTACATGATCCCCAAGCCGCACATCAAGAACTGGTTCGTCGAGCTGTACTACACCAACCCGTTCGCCTACGCCTTCCAGGCGGCGCTGTCCAACGAGTTCCACGGCCAGATCATCCCCTGCGTGGGCAACAACCTGGTCCCCTCCGGCCCCGGCTATGAGAACGTCGACCCGGCCCACAAGGCCTGCACCGGCGTGGGCGGCGCCGTCCGCGGCGCCGACTACGTGACCGGCGACCAGTACCTGGCCTCGCTGCACTACAAGCACTCGCAGCTGTGGCGCAACTACGGCATCCTCTGGGCCTGGTGGGGGTTCTTCGCCGTGCTGACCATCGTCTGCACCTGCTACTGGAACGCCGGGGCCGGGTCGGGCGCCGCGCTGCTCATCCCGCGCGAGAAGCTGCAGGTGCAGCGGGCGCACCGCGACGAGGAGGGCCAGCGCGAGAAGGACCCGGCCCACGAGAAGGGGTCCGGCGATGCGCTGGCCGCGGGGGACGACGACCACCTGAGCCGCAACACCTCGATCTTCACCTGGCGCAACCTGACCTACACGGTGGACACGCCCACGGGCGCGCGCGTGCTGCTGGACAACATCCACGGGTGGGTGAAGCCCGGCATGCTGGGGGCGCTGATGGGCTCGTCGGGCGCCGGCAAGACGACGCTGCTGGACGTGCTCGCGCAGCGCAAGACCGAGGGCACGATCAAGGGGTCGATCATGGTGGACGGGCGCGAGCTGCCGGTCTCGTTCCAGCGCATGGCCGGCTACTGCGAGCAGCTGGACGTGCACGAGCCGTACGCCACGGTGCGCGAGGCCCTGGAGTTCTCGGCCCTCCTGCGCCAGTCGCGCGACACCCCGCGGGCCGAGAAGCTCCAGTACGTCGAGACGATCATCGACCTGCTCGAGCTGCACGACCTGGCCGACACCCTCATCGGGACCGTGGGCCACGGGCTGAGCGTGGAGCAGCGCAAGCGCGTGACCATCGGCGTCGAGCTGGTCAGCAAGCCCAGCATCCTGATCTTCCTGGACGAGCCGACCTCCGGGCTGGACGGGCAGTCCGCGTACAACACGGTGCGGTTCCTGCGCAAGCTGGCCGACGTGGGCCAGGCCGTCCTCGTCACCATCCACCAGCCCTCGGCGCAGCTCTTCGCGCAGTTCGACACCCTGCTCCTCCTCGCGCGCGGCGGCAAGACCGTGTACTTCGGCGACATCGGCGACAACGGCGCCACGATCAAGCACTACTTCGGGCAGCGCGGGGCCCCCTGCCCCGTGGACGCCAACCCGGCGGAATTCATGATCGACGTGGTGACCGGCGGCATCGCGGCCGTGCGCGACACGGACTGGCACCAGGTGTGGCTGGACTCGCCCGAGCACGGGCACATGATGCAGGAGCTGGACCGGCTGATCGCGGACGCGGCGGCCAAGCCGCCGGGCACGCACGACGACGGCTACGAGTTCTCGATGCCGCTGTGGGACCAGGTCAAGATCGTGACGCACCGCATGAACGTGGCGCTCTTCCGCAACACGAACTACGTCAACAACAAATTCAGCCTGCACATCATCTCCGCCCTGCTGAACGGCTTCAGCTTCTGGCACATCGGCCCCAGCGTCTCCGCCCTGAACCTGAAACTGTTCACCATCTTCAACTTCGTCTTCGTCGCGCCCGGCGTGATCAACCAGCTCCAACCCCTCTTCATCCAGCGCCGCGACATCTACGACGCCCGCGAGAAGAAGTCCAAGATGTACAGCTGGGTCGCCTTCGTGACGGGGCTGATCGTCTCCGAGTTCCCGTACCTCTGCGTCTGCGCCGTCCTCTACTTCGTCTGCTGGTACTACCAGACCCGCCTGCCCACCGACTCCTCGCGCGCCGGCGCCACCTTCTTCATCATGCTCATCTACGAATTCATCTATACGGGCATCGGCCAGTTCGTGGCCGCCTACGCGCCCAACCCCACCTTCGCCGCGCTCGTCAACCCGCTCATCATCTCCTTCCTGGTGCTCATGTGCGGCGTCTTCGTCCCCTACTCCCAGCTCAGCGTCTTCTGGCGCTACTGGATGTACTACCTCAACCCCTTCAACTATGTGACCAGTGGGATGCTGGTGTTCGGCATCTGGGGCGCCAAGGTGACCTGCAACGCGGACGAGTTCGCGGTCTTCGATCCGGTGAACGGCACCTGTGCGGAGTACCTCCAGAGCTATGTGGCGAATAAGGGGTGGCGCGTGAACTTGGTGAATCCCGAGGCTACAGCGGACTGTCGCGTGTGTGAGTACACGGATGGCAGTGATTTCTTGACGACGCTCAATATCAATCATTACTATTATGGGTGGCGCGATGCGGGGATTTGTGTGATCTTTGCGGTGGCTGGGTATGCGTTGGTGTTTGGGTTGATGAAGTTGCGGACCAAGGCGTCGAAGAAGGCGGAGTAGGGGGAGTTCTGAGGGGTGAGCTGGGTTGTTGAGGATCTTGCTACTGCTGCTGCTGATGGGGCAGAGTCTGGGGACGGACGGTGGTTGTTTTCTCTATGAGGAATGTTTTCCATATTGGAATGTGTATATAGCTTGTGCTGTGCTGTGCGCTACTTTGCCTTGCGTTGTCTCTTTGGGAGACTGTGTCAGCGTTCATTTCTTGTCACTGGGCTTGTTTGAGAGTTCATAGATAGATATAGATATAGATATAGACTAGAGTATACCACATAGACCGAATACATACAAATCATTCAGGACTTTTCCCCCCTGCCCCCCCCCCCAATGCTATCAAAATATAAGCCCTAAGAGACCCACCAAATCCAACCGCTCTCAACTCAAGCATCAAATCTTCCCCGATGCCGGTATCCCCAACAGCGGACACCCCTCGTCATCACACCCGACATACGAGACCTCATTGCCCCACCAGTTGATGTCCACCTCGTGATACTGCACGGCAAAGAAGATCACGATCGCCGCGATCGCCACCCCGCACGACATCGCCGACGTGAACACGTACGCGTACTTCTCCCACCACCCGACCCACCGCCGCTTGATCCAGTAGTTCACCACGAACCCGACGACCAGCGCCGGCCAGCCGTAGCTCATGTTGTAGGGGGCCAGGTTGGAGATGCCCGAGAGGACGAGCGGGGTGTAGATGTAGCGGGTGGCCGCGGCAGCCTTGCTGTGGCTGGGGGTGACGCGCGTGAGGAGGTAGAAGGGGACCGGGAGGAGGGCGCCGAGCAGGAACCCGTACAGCAGGGGGTTGTAGATCTGGCCGCTCCCGAACAGGCGGCGTGGGCCGATGGCGCCCCAGATCACGGAGGAGGTGTAGAAGTCGCGGGCGCCGGCGCAGGTGAACTTGCTGGGCTGGTCGAGCGAGCACACGTCCGCGATGTTGGCCAGCGCCCACGCGTTCACCCCCACGGACACAAACGCCCCGACGATCGTGGCCACCACCTGCGCCGCGAAGAGCACCCGCGGCGCGATCTTCATGTAATGTCCGAGCTTCAGGTCGGCCGCGAACTGGATCGACTGCGCGCAGGCGATGTATCCGAACGCCTTGAACATCAGGTTGGCCACGGGTTTCCCCGGGATGGCGTAGCCCGCCACGAACTCGGCGATCACGTTGTTCGTCACCTCCGTGTTGGTGATCGCGTAGATCATCCCGTACGGGATCTGCACGAACAGGCACAGCCCGATGGCGAACACCAGGCCCCAGATCGGCATCCCCGTGTCGTAGTGGGCCACCGCGATGCAGCCGAACACGAAGGAGATGGCGAGGATGGTCAGGTACCACCACTCGGGTACCTCCTTGTACCGCTGCATTAGGCGGTTGTGCACGTCCTCGTGCTCGTCGCGTGCGCTGGTCCACTTCCACAGCGCTCGGACCCCCTTGGTGATCTCTTGTCGGTTGTAGAGCGCGATGTGCACGATGGCGGCCAGGTACCCTGCGAACGACGCCATGAACATGATGCTGTATCCCGCGGAAAGGTAGGGCGGGCTGTATTTGCTGTAGGCCTCGACATCGAACTCAGCCTGGCTGTTGAGGACTTTGCTCACGTCGTACGTGCTGCCCGTGTTGTCGAAGACGTCGTTGCTGTTGATGGGGAAGTAGGCTGTGTTCCAGACGTTGGTGAAGTAGATCGGCACGATGATGAAGAAAGATCCAATGGCCATCCCGACCACGTTGTTCAGGAGCGAGTAGAAGGGATAGATGATCGGGTCGTAGAGTGCGTACACGATGTTCCAGTCGAAGGTGGGGAATGGGTTGAGCGCCATGCCGTTGATGGTACCGGTGATGATGGCCAGTTTGACGTTCTCGGGAGAGATCCAGTTGATCCAGTTGAAGTAGGATAGAGCCTGGAAGATGTACGCGGGGAACCAATAGTAGATGAACATGGCGACGAAGCAGTACATGAAGAAGCGGTAGCGGCTGATCTTCCACCCATTCACCTCCTTGTCACGGCCCTCGTCGCCGTGCAAGGCCTTGTTCAATGCGATCGTGGACAGGCACTTGGGGAAGATCATGGAAGGCGGATACACCAGGAATCTTCGGGTCAGACCGGCACATCCATACCCAATCAGCTGGGTCGACAGGGCCGAGAGGATCTGGAATCCAGCCTTGTCGTAGAGGGACGTCATATTGTAGAAGGACTTGGCCTTGAGGACTTGGAAGATGTAGGTGATATAAGCGGTCCCGTTCGTGCCTCCAAATGACACGTTGGACATGACAGTGATCAGCATGTGCTCTTTCTGATTGAAGGGGCCGGGGTTGAGGGTAAAGTGCCAGCCGAGAAGATTCCACTTTCGCGTGGGTAAGACTTGCGCCATAAACACGCCGCATGGGTATGAGAGCAGCTGGGCCACTAATGAGTAGATATTGATGGTGGGGTAGCGGAGGGTAAAGAATTGATTGACCGCGGTGAAGATGATCGTCGACAGCAGCCCGAGAAACCAGGCCCGGAAGGTGTTGGCCGAGACTTCAGGGTCGTCCGTCGGATCCACCACTGCGCGGACTTCCGCGTACGGTGAGTCGTTCGCAATCAAGTCTCGGTGCTTGGCGATCTCAGCCACGAGAATCTCTAGTTGAGAGAGATCAACATGGTGGGCCTCGGCATCGAGAATCTCCCGTGCCTGGTTGAGGATATGGGCTGGAAAATTGACATCGAGCTCGTTTTCAACCACCAGGTGCTTCAACTGCAGCAAAAGGCTGTCGAGATCGTTTTCATTGATGCTAGTCTCGGTCGCTCCAAGCTTCTCTTGGTCCACCTGAAGCCCTTGGAGGAAGACACCTTCTTTGTGGTGATCAGTCATCTTGACGGACGGTAGACTTCGAGGGTGTCCTAAAACTTGGAGCGAAGTCCTCTCAGACCAAGAAATTTGATGGGGAAATGTGGCATTCCGTCTCTTTAATGGTCGATCAGCTTCTTTCCAGCTGGTGGGTGGCCATGTAGCACACAATCGTAGTGCCTGATAACGCATATGCATTAGTATGAGAGCGTTAACTCCCATCAGGCTCTCTTGGAATAATGTGACCGGAGCGCTTCTGTGATAGGGCGGCTGTTATCGATTGACCAGCTTTGCCCCATCAACGCGCAGGCATCCAATGAGCATATCCTGCACGCAAGACGAAAACCGGCACTTGCATGCGTAATGCGGTCTAGGTGGTCGGCTGAGCATGGAATATGCATTGCAGGCGGAATGAGAGGGGCGACTGCATGATGATTGGGCGTTAGCTGGATGAGAGTAGAAGCAGAGGTGGGTCGATAAGAGACGAGTCCCCGCAATCAATCCACCAATGCGAAGCGTTCGTCTTCAAGTCCATCGAAGAAGTGTATGAGTCTATCCGGTCTTCTGGAAGAGCTCAATTGAACAATCCAAATCCTCGCGAGGTTGTTGAGTGAAATGGATGGTGATGGTGCAGTTGGTGGCGCTCGGCGTTCCGAGGGGCTCGCCGGCATCGAGTAGGAGAGTGTGTACATGGTGAAGTGAGGAGTCGTCCAAGGTGGCAGTCCCCAAATCAATTGAGAATTGGCATCAGTCAAGCTTTGTGGGGCATCGAGCTTATAGACATTCTGGAGCGTAGATGGTGGGAGTCGCAAAAGTCGGGACGGGAAGATAGAAGGGGAAACGCGGGTGCCTGAGCGATGGCAAATGAGCGCCTCAGCCTTCAGGCGCCACTTCCCCTCCACCACCGGGCGTCCGAAACCATCTCCGATTGGTCTTTGGTCTTTCCAATCTGCCACGCACTCTTCGATCCATGATCTTGAACAATTGTGACATTTCTGCTTCTACTATCTCCAGGCTGTCTTCTTTCCTTGAGTCAGCCTTCCCAGTCCTGCTGAGGACATGTACTCGAAAGATGCAGCAGCACTGAAGCCATGAATCTCGAATTCCTTGTCAGTTATGCATACGACGAGAATGATCGAGAAGGCATACAATCCCACCCCAGGATGGCGTGATCTACCAGACGAACAACCTAATATTCTAGTCCTCCGGGTGTGCCACGAATCAATGTAGGATCAAACTTCTCTGAACCGAGATACCCCACCCGCAAGTTATTGACCAAGGAGCAACCGTGGTGGACTAATTCTTGGGGACAATCGACCTCAAGGTTTTTGTCGTGATTCTCTCCAGCGAATCGAGTAACACAGAGGAACTGATTTCCCCCTTCAGACCACCCCATTGCTTCTCGTCTACTGTGACACGATTGAACTCCGCTAGACCATGCTCGAGATATGGACCGGACCAGTCCGCCAACCTATCCTGAAAATCTGGTGCCCCAGCCAACTGAGTTGATCAATCATCCTCCGTACCAAAGCACCTCGGGTGTCTTGACTTTGAAAGGCTGGCTGCACATATACCTTCTTCAGAACCGAAATACCCACCCGTATCAGCCACGAATCGAGACTCCATTGCGCGAGATACGAATCTCAATACTTCCCGAGCGTTCAGAATCCTGACTCGCTTCAGGATTTGAGCGCTACTAGTCGCATCTGGTTGGGCTAGTGTCATTCCATCTGGCCCTAGCCTCGTTGACATATGTGGTCGCCCTTCAGGCCTCGGTCTTGCATTCGTTGCTGCCAGCCAGCCATATGGGACCGGAGTTCCGGGTTACGTATTATTAACGATATTCAGTAACAAAGGAGTACCTTGATTTGCTCCGTACTGTAATCCTGTGAAAAAGAAATTGTCGCCGATGCTTTCCTCTATCCCCAAGTGGGAACTGGTGTGGCCAAATGGGGCTATTAGACGACCCCGTCCTGCTGATTCGCATCGCGGAAGCCTCCTCAAAAGCAACATTTTGGTACCTCTCCTGTTGGAAGCAGTGCAGTCTCGATGGTAGATATTCTGGACTTCAGGAGCATGCTGTGGGTTGAGTCTTTCAAATAATGGGCGGAATCTCAGTGCGCATCTGCACATTCGAAGGTCGGCAATATCTCAGCATTGGGTATATACAAGCTGCGAGTAAAGGGGATGTCTCATCTCTTGCTTGGTCGCCTTGTATAAGAGTGGCTTACCCAATAGTCTCTTTCCAGCATCCCTTTCCAAAATCAGGACTCGCTGCAGTGCATTCGAGTCGCTACCTAAATCATCGAATAAGTTGCATCAAGAAACACGCCGACTTTCACCCCTGTGTTATTGCGTGGATGTCATCAGCCAAGTACTAACCGTCGGAGACAGAGAAATCAAATCCTGGGGCGTATCAAATGTTTGGTGCTATATAATATATGTCGATCGCATCGTCGCAGCATAAAGCAAGTCAAAGAGAAAAGTATCAGTGAACGAAAGCACCGGAGTAGGGCAGTCAGAGTTGATAAGCTTGACGAAAACGTATGTGAGCACCTGGAAACCATGGATCGAGCTCAGCCTTGCGTCTTGGCAGGCCGATCAGGCTTCCTTCCACCCCGCGATCCGGACTCCGAATTCTCGGCTCCGAGCCCGCTGTGGTGTTTTATCTCCGTGGCGCATCTAAGCTTAATCCCAGAAACGCAAAACAACCACACAAGGTCATCATCAATGCTACGTCATCCGTGTTAAGCCCGAATAATCCGTCCGGAGACAGGACAAAGAAGGGGTAAACTCCACGAGATGGCCGAATCACCGACGGCTGCCTGGGGGCAAAGAACAACAAGCTCCAGGACATAAAAGACTCGCACAACTTAACAAGCCACCTACAATCCCAACCTCAAGTCTACACTATCATCCTTAAGCATTCACTTACGCACACCTCAACATCCACCTTCTACATCAACACAAACCCTACACCGCAGTCCACAATGTCCAAGCCCCACGCCCCAAGCCCTCTAGCCTACGCTCTCGTAAGTCCCAACCCACCACCCACCCCAGCACCACAACCACTAACCTCAAACCTCCATTCCGGCGGGAAAAAAGGACGGCCGCGAAATCGACCTCCTCCACTACATCTACTCGCACCCGGACCTCCCCAGCCTGCGCAACAACCCTCCCGCCATCCTCGCCGCCATCGACACCTACAGCCACACGCACAACCCGCTCATGAACATCGGCGCCACCAAGGGCGCCTACATCCGCGACCTGATCGTCGCCCACAGACCCCAGGTCATGATCGAGCTCGGCGGGTACGTGGGGTACTCCGCCATCCTGTTCGGGGCGGCCCTCCGCGCCGCCGGCGGCACCCGGTACCTCAGTCTGGAGCAGAACCCGGAGATGGCGGCGGTCGCGAACCAGCTGGTCGATCTGGCGGGCCTGAAGGATGTGGTGCGCGTGGTCGTGGGGTCGGCGGCGGCCAGCCTCCGGGAGTTGGTGGCGGATGGGGAGGTGCGGGCGGTGGAGCTGGTGTTTCTGGATCATTGGCAGGAGCTCTATTTGCCGGATCTGTGGCTGATGGAGGAGTTGGGGGTGCTGGTGCCGCAGACGTCGGTCGTGATCGCGGATAATGTGGTCATGCCGGGGGCGCCGCAGTATTTGGAGTGGGTTCGGGCTGGGTGTGCGGAGAAGAGGGGTCTGCTGGAGTCCAGGAAGCGGGAGAAGGGGTGGGAGGCGAGGGGGCTGAGGCCGAGGCCTGGCTTGGTGTATCAGACTGTCGTGCGGGAGTTTGAGACGCAGTTTGGACGGGTACGTGTTTCTGCTCGTTGGGCTGGGTTTTAGGGGAGCATTGAATGTCATGCTGACTGGATTTAGGATGGTGTTGCGGTCACGTCGGTTCTGGGTGCGGAGGATGTTTGAGCGACTTGCCTTGGCTACAAGTGATTGGAGACGGAGTATCAACATGGAGAGTGTGAGTACAGGGCATTGGAGTAGACTTGGGTCTGGATGATTGTTGCGCAGAAGCATGGGGAGTTCTACTATCTTTTCTCACAATGTCGATTCCCTTAGCTGAGGGGGGGGCTTGTATGTCTGCAACGGGCTAGAGATATGACAGTGCCGTTGAGAAGCGGTCTTGTGATCAAAATTCAGACCTCACTTTATCAATCGGCCGGATGGTGTAGTTGGTTATCACGTATCGTTAACACCGATAAGGTCCTGGGATCGAGCCCCAGTCTGGTCATTATTTTTTGCTTTTTGTCGCTCCAAGACCTCAGCCTCTCCTTTGACACGGCCATGGTAATGGCTTTACTAATTTCTATCTGCGGTGCGAAGGGGGCTTGTTATCTTGGTGATCATCGGTACAATTCATGGTCTGTAATCGAGGAGAGATTCGGTGCTGGACAAACTGTCTCGGCCGGTCAAGTTAGGGCTCGGTCGGCGGGCATCTGCCGCGGTGAAGACCCTCAATGTTCCAGTCTGGGTCTGAGAGCACTTCTGCGAGGAATCGACTCGTGAGACTTACATCGGGTCAATTTGACTTGCTGAAAAAAATCGAGGTTTCTCGGAGGCCGCATGGGCCCCTGGTCTCGGAGGGAGGGGAGACATTAGGGCTGGAGTCAACGAGTGACCCGCTGCCGCTGTCCTGTCTGCGTAGCCCAGTCCAGTTGAGATGTACCTGAGTTTCGATATCGAATAAGAAGTACATTGAATTATTCGTTCCATTAGAAATTATAGAGAATAATTGTATAAGCTGTTTTCTTGGCTCGGCATCTCAGGGCGTGTCGTTTACATTTCGTATGCACTTTCATCGACTGGGCGCGTTAGTCGATACCAGATTGCGACAAGGCACAATGTCCGAGGTGGTACGCCGCGACTGGACTAATATTCATGAGAGTATAAGATGCTGGCCATGGTGCTGAAATCTCTGGTTGCGTCAGAGTTGTAGGCAACATATCTCCATCAACCGCCACCGCCGGAGCCAGGGGTATCCTGCAACTCATGAACGGGCGCAAAAGGTTCCAGAAGCACGCCAAAATTAGTGGCCGGGCTGCCTTTGGGAATGGAGCAGAGTAGTCTTGCGAATCCCTTGGATCTCGCGGTGAATAGGCGACGGATCATGCAAAAGAAATCGGTGGCAAAAAAAAGATGACCAGACTGGGGCTCGATCCCAGGACCTTATCGGTGTTAACGATACGTGATAACCAACTACACCATCCGGCCAGCTGTGATATCTGTGCCCTATTTTTGATATCTTGTTCAAATTGTTAGCTTCAGACAGTATTGCGAGCAACTAAGCTATGTAACTTGGGATTTATTGCTCGCCCATTGTTGCTGTCCGTCTGCACATGGGGTCGTCAGGCTTTGGTTCTTTGAGGAGTCCTTGGGTACGAACATGAACTTTCTCACAAATATACACGAGTGTGCCGACAAGAATGTGGATTGACGCCACAGACGGTTTAACTGTCAAAGCGGGTGTCGTGCTGGGTACTTCGTATATGCCGGCTCGGCCGCTAGAATGCTATGCAATGGTGCAAATGGGAGGTCTGTCGGTTCACTGTCAACGAGATCCTCTGTGATGGAGTCATGCAGAGCCCTTTTGCGACAAACCGTGCTGTGTACTGCATAGGCGTTGCTTGATCCACTTGGTTCTGGCGAAAGCAGTTGGCTCCGCTAAGCAAAGTATCCTAGATGCACCTTGACTTACCTAGGCATGGTCGTGCATATTTTCGAGTCTGAAGAATTTCTCTCTGGAAATAAGGGTGCGTGACGATGGTAGCACATCCAATGTGCAAACTAAGAAAATGTCCGCCGACATCATCAGTGTGACAAAGGTTGGGGGTTCTACTTTTGGCCTTCCCTGGAAATTGAGAACAAGATGAAAGGGCCATCTGATTCGACGGGTGGGGGTGGCAGTGCAACTGAGGCCGTAGGAGGTAAAGCAAACTTACTCCAGACGTCTTCTTTGTTTGACGGTCCTCGGAATCTGAGTCGTGCGGGCGTGGGCGTGAAGAAGGGTCAAGGGATTCGAGCTTGGGTAGAACGGCTTCAGGTCTTCACAAAAGTAGAATTTATCGGGTTTTGATTCATGACCTATGGATGACGACAGGTCTCAAACTAGTGATGAAATATTTTCAGAGTCTCTATGGTCTCTATCCCACCAACGGAACTATTCTAAAAAGCAACGGTGTAGCTTATCAGGATTGAACGACAGACACATACCGTTCAGACTGAATTTCCATATCCAGATCAGCCTCTTTCGAGCAGAGATAGCCCGAAAATAAAACATAGCTTTCGGGTGAAGATGGTACTATTTCTGAGACAGAAACACGGTGGATTGAATGATCGATCATTTGTTCGAGAAGACGAAGATGATCATAGGAGTCAACATTCTGGGAAGTGAGGTGTTCGAGTGTGACTTCCTCGTTGATACCAGACTATCAGCACGTAAAGGTCGTTGCCCTATCCTCTACCGATACCTGGCCACAGTCGTGCATTCGATACAAGTCACTGAGATCTCGACATGCATCAACGCAGCTTTGCGTTGTAATGAAGTCTCAAGTCGGTTTACCGTTCAAATCATTAGACGAAGGCTGGATTGAGTATCCGACAATAACGAAAGGCATTCTGCCGTCAGCTTGGCTTGGAGCAAGGATTCGTTCGGCAATAACAATGCAGGTCAATAACACTAGGGATACCGTTCCGCCTTGTTAGGAGCACGAATGGTACCATGACGCAAATAGCCTTTTCTGTATGTTTGCAATTCCATCATAGATGGTAGATTTGATGAGATTATCAGG